>NW_005871308.1:1216544-1231620 GCF_000147115.1 Myotis lucifugus
ATCAGGAACATTCTGAAATTACCATATTGTTTTCCATGAGAAGCCCCGTCAGCCCCCAGATCAGATAACCAGGCTGGTGGCTGCCAAGGCCCCTCTGTCCCGGGGCAGGCGCGTGCTGCGGAGAGAAAGGGATACAGAGGGACTTCCCCTCCGGCCACCATCCCTTGTTGAGTTCTTGAAACTACTCGTGGCTCTCAGCCCTGGCTAGGGCTGGGGAGGGGTCCCCCGGCCGAGGCAAAGGGGGACCTAGGAAGGCTTGCAGAGGGGGTTGGATTGGATCAGAACCAGCCCAGGAGCTTTTGGCTGTTCTGCTGGGAAGGAGGAGAGATCAGGCTCTTTATCTTGAGCCCCCACTCCCACCCCAGGCACCCTCACAAGGAAGGGGGCTCATAGGATGCCAGCTGGCACCAGAGGTGGGGGAAGAAGCGAGGCCCGGGATCCAGCATCTGAGAAAAGGCTGAAGACCGCCCACACGAGGTGGGGCCAGAGGCTGCTGGGAACTTATGAAATTTTCCAGCAAAGCTGATTCTCCGTCTCTGACGAAGCTCCCTGAAGGCTTGAGCAGAGGCAGGGGGCCGCGGAGGGGAGACGGGAGGGTTTCTGTGCTGGACCACCCTGCCCTGAGCCTCACTGCCACTGTCCAGGGCCTCCTCCTCCCCGAGGGCGCTCCCCAACCCATCTCATGGGGAGGGGAGCTGAGGCCAGTGAGAGTCCAGGGCATGAGCTCAGACCCCTTTCCTGAGGACCATTCCAGGGCTGTGCAGTCCTGGGCTGAGAGAGACCCAAGTCCACCCTGAAGAAGAGAGGGTGGTGTGGCTTTTCTAGAAGGGCCTGTGATTGGGTCAGAATCTCTTTCTGTTGGTCAGTTTGTCTCCATTACTTTTCTCAGTTTCTATACCTTAGTTTCTCTCTCTCTCTCTCTCTCTCTCTCTCTCTCTCTCTTCCCTTCCCTCCCTCCCTCTCTCATTTCCTCTCTTCTCTTCCCTACCCTTCCTCTCACTTCTCCTCCCCTCTTTTTTCCTCCCCCCTCCATTCTCTCTCTCTCTCTCTCTCTCTCTCTCTCTCTCTCTCTCTCTCTCTTTCCTGTGTCTACTTCCCACCATGCTTCAGGTCTCCAAGAAGCCAACAGCCTTACTCAGAACCCAGTGGGGACAACCTTCACCCCACTCCTGGCTTCCACCTGCCTCTGCATCTCCCGAGAGCCACAGCTGGCCAGTGAGGGATGGGAGATGCCAGGGAGGAATCTGAGCCTCTCCACACACTCCTGGAGCCGCCCCCAAACCAAGAGGACATGGCCAGGCGATGTCAGGTGTCATCCACCCAAAGCGAGTGTGAAGGAGGAAAACAAGGGAGTGGACGAGAACAAGGAGGAGGTGGGTGGCTGGCACCTGGCAGATAAAAGTGTGTGAGGGCGGATGGGAGAGGGAACAGGTGGGGAAGGGTCCAGGGAGGGTGGAATTCCAGGACAGAGTGGGAGCCAGCCTGAGGGTCTTGCTCAGCCACAGAGGTCCTTTGAAAGTGGTGCATTATTCTCCTTGTCTCTGGGCCCCGGAGCTGAGCAGAGGGCCAGGCCCATGGAACACCCAGGAAATGTTTGCTGACCTGAATAAAACACTCAGAGCAACCATGTCCTGGGTAGGCACAGGGAGGAAAGGGGGCTCTGGCGCAGCTTGAATTCACAAGGCGGGGAAAGGCAACCACCAGGAGACTCTCCGGAGAGCGGGTCTGTGGCCCTGTCCCTGGGGCAAATGCTGTCTGCCCTGCTGGGTTTGGTCCTCTTGAACCCACAGACGCAGAGCATGGCCAGAAAAGGCCAGCAGCTCACAGATGGACCTGTTCATTCATTACACAAAGGCGTCCTAAGTGGCTGTTTGTGCAACGCTCCTGGGTGAGGTCCCTGGCCTCCCTGTGAGTGATGTGCATGGAGGTGGTGGGCACAAGCGACAGAAGATCAGGAGTGGGTGCGGCTGTAGATCAAGTGGGACGATGAGCATGTGTGGGAAGGACTTGAACGTGTTTGCAGGCTTCAGTGGGAACCACTGAGGGACAGGGCAGAACTGGGACAGGGGGAGGGTCCAAGGGCAGCCCCCAGCCAGCAGGCTCAGGGCCAGTGGCCACTACTGCTGCTGAGCTCACTTCCTGCTCTAGCCACTCAAGGGGGGGGGGGGGACTTTCTCCTAGAGACCTGGCCCTGGGATTTCCAGGATGCTCACAGCTCCCGGGGGCAGCCCGCTGAGCCCACAGTCAGCCACTGGACAGCCTCTTTCTTCCCGCGAACGGCTCCATCTGAAGTTACCAAGAGGTGTTTGGGTATATTTGGTTCCGTGAGTGCTTCCCAGAGTCTCTTCTAGGCTTTTCTGGCTTTGATTTCCAAATCAGCTCTTGCTAACACGTGGCCCGACACACGGTACTCTGCTGGACCTACCTCTTCCGGATCTCCACCTCCCAGCCGAGCTGACAGGTGTCCACGCGCCCTTGGTCACTCGGCAGTCACAACGTTCCTTCATTCTGGACCACAGTTGAGTCTAGCACTCAGTTTCATCCTGAACTGTGCTCCCCAGCCCCAGCCCTCCCTCCCTGCTGCTCCTCCAAATACCCCAGCCCCCGAGGGCCAGAGAAGAGCTGGGATCCCCTTGAAGACCCCAGCATTCACCCCCAGGCAGCCTACAGGCTGCTCCCAGAAGAAGCACCAGGTCCTGGCTTGAGCCCTGGCTGGGACCCAGCCCCGCGCGTAGGGACGCCCCTGCCGTGGCTGGCTGAAGCTTGTTGTCTGAGGCGGCCTGGGATGCCTGGGAGTGGGCAGGGAGGGTGGCCTGGCAGGGCTCAGAGAGCAGGCACACCCTGGGTGAGGTCATGCCTGCCTCACACCTCTGGTATTCCGGCTGATCTCTATCTCCTGCCCCAGGCCTCGGGTTACTCCTCAGAGATGCAGGTAAAAGAGGTGCTGATATTGCAGATCAGGCCGGAGGCAAGACAGGGCTGCAGCCGAGCCCGGCCTGCCTGTCTGAGGCTCCCGCCGCCACCTCTGCCCTACCTCCTGCCACCCACCGGGTGGACAGACAGACAGAGGAGGCTGGCGACCCCATGAGAGAGACACCTGCTCCCCAGTATGGCACCTTCATCAGGCTGGGTGTCCTGGGAAGTTCCTCCTCCCACTCCTCCCCCAGGGAGCCAGGCCAGGAGGAGGGAGCCTGGGGGGTGGGAGGGGGAGCAGGTTCCCAACGGGCTTTCCCCTTGGGAACTCACTTAGTCACCTCCCACCCCACCCTCTGGGCCTCCTCACCTCCACGGTAACCAAACCTCAGTAATTCCAGGAGTCATTATCAGTAGCGACCATACGATTTATCACGCAAACTTTTGAGAATGAAAGGATGAGATTGTTCTGGGCAAACGAGTATACGGGTGCCCTGATTCTTGAGCCCCCGCTGCACCCCCAAGAAGGTACATGAGCATTTTGACGAGAAAGCCTGATCCTTCCCGGGCCTGGGGTTCCCCAAAACCAGAACAGCGTTCATCCCTGGATCCTTCTTTGTAACAGAATGGGGGGGGGGGGCGGGGTGGCAGGCTCCCTAGGGACCAGAAAAGGGGGACAAATGCCAGCAGCTTTCGGGAGACTGACTGATGTTTCTTAGTCCCTCTACTACCCTCATCCCTAGACTGGTCTCTGAGTGAAGGAAATGGAGCCGGAGGAGGATGGCAGGCCACACGGGTGGGGGGCTGAGACATCCTCTCCCCTCCCATCCCATCTTCATACCCCAACGCACCCCCTGCCCTCCCCGTCTGCCTCCTTCATACACCAGAGCTGAGCCAGTGGTTCTCAACGTGTGGTCCCCGGATCAGCATCGGTATAACCTGGGAACCTGTTAGAAAAGCACATGCTTAGGCCCCGCCCAGACCTACTGAGTCAGAAACTCAGATCTGGAGCAGCCAGAAGCACTGCTTTCCTCCTCGATCTTTACCAGGTGTGCGACCCCCTGGGAACCCTCTTATAGCACAGATCACGGTAGGAGGTTAGATTATGGTTCGGGAGGTCTGGGAGGGGCCTGATCGTCTGCATTTCCTAACAGCTCCCAGGTGAGGCCGATGCTGCTGGTCCACACACTGCACTGGGACCAGCAGGGCCCGGACACCCCGGTTCTCCACTCTAGCTGCACTTAGAACCACCTGGGGGCCTTTAAAAAACACCAGGACCTGGGCCCTGCATGCAGAGATTCTGATTTCACTGATCTGAGGTGAGACCGGGGCATGGGTGGGTTTTAATATCTCCCTGGCGAGTCTAACACACCAAGTGCTCAGCCCACGGTAGTGAGAAGTGCTTGATACACATGCACCCCCTGTCCCCACTCACCCTCTAGGCTCCCCTCTCCCGTCAGTCTTCCTATTCCCTCCCACATCTCCTTGCCCACATCTGCAGACATTTGGCACACATGAGCGCAAGCACATGGACACCCAGAGGCGTGCAAAGACAGAGCCTCAGACGCACACAGAGGTGGGCAGGCAGGCGTAGGCTGCAGGCATGAGTGTGCACACCCAGGCGAACCAGACGTGGACGACCCATTTGTGGCAAACACCCACAGGTGTATATAGCTAGATGGACACACACACAAACACACCACACCTGCAGGAGCACACAGCGGCCGCAAAGGACTCAGAGTCCTCCTCCATCTGTCTCCACGTGTGACTCTTTGTCCTGTTGCTCTGGGCGAAGGGACCCAGCTCTGTCCCTGACAATATGGAAAACAGGAAGCCTGCGCTTAGGCTCCCCTCCTCTCACTCAGCACAGGCCTCCCCGGGAGCCATTATTACACCCACCAGGCCCGCTCAGCCTCGGGATCTCAGAGGGGGGAACTCGGAGGAGCCCTGCCCGGCCCTGGCGCCCAGGCTGGCCATGAAGGGGCACGGCCTTCAGGTGCCCCTTTTCCGGGGTCTGTGGCTGTCTTCTGCCCCTCAGCTCATCACAGTGCTGCCGCGTTGGGGCCTCCTTTGAGTTTAAAATCCTGCGCCCCACCCTACACCCCACCCCGAGCGCTGGGCCCTCCCCAGACAGGCCTGATTGATGACTCAGGGGGACCGCGGCGGCTGCAGGCCTGTTTTATGATGTCATTAGGCGGCTTCGGCAGCGGGAAGGAATCCCTCCTGACATCATAAAGGACTTGATATTTCGCTAATGTTATCTTGGCGGCGTGTCGCCCTGACATTTTCTCTTTGCTGCGCTCCCCCCAGGACCAGGAGTTGTCTAACGACAGCCTGGAAAAAAATGCAAAATAGACACATGCACCCTCGGGGGACAGCAGGGGAAAACTAATAGACCAGCCCCGGCTCCCCGCCCACGGAGGTGGTTTAGGTGGGAAGCATGATGTGTTTGTCAAAGGGGACCCCAGCTGTCTTCCTCCCGCAGCCTCTCCCCGCTTGGGCCGCCTCTGCTCGGCAGTGGGAAGAGATCGGGCACTGAGATTCCAGAACCAGCTCTGCCACCCAGAGGTTCTGTGGCCGGGGCCAAGCCCTTGCCCTCTGGGCCTCAGTTTCCCCATCCACACCCCAGGGGGTTGGGCCCAGAAAATTTCAAAAACTATCTTGGACTCTGTTGAGGGCCTTGAAGCTGTGAGGTTGGGGGGGCGGGCGATGGTGCCACAGAGATAAGAGAGAGGGACCCCATCCTAGGCTGGGACAGCTGGGGAAGCTGGGTTTACAACCCCCCACCCCAGGAATGGTTTTGTGGGACAGACTCAGAATAGCAAGAGGTTTCCCCATCCCAAAGCCCAATGCCTTCAAAGACCAAGACCAATTGCTGATTCTGAGGCAAATTCCTTGCACAGGCCAGGCAAGCAGAGGCCCACAGAGCCTTTCTCTCATTCCCAGGGTGGCTTGGGAGCTGGGGAAGGAGATAGATCCAACAGTCACCGGTACCTCCTAGATCCACCTCCAGAAGGACCTAGGGCTCAATCAATCCCAATCCTCTCCCCCAGCAGCAATCACCCATACCACCTCCCCCAGAATCCCGCAAAGATGGGCCTCCAGCTCATCGCCTCCAGGGATAGGGTGCTCACCCCTCCCCCCAGACAGCCCAGCCATCCCCTTCCCTGTGGCTCCCACGCAAAGGTCCAAACTCCACCTCCTGGGCATGGTGGGACATGGCCGCTCCCTCCATCCCAGGACCCTGCAAAGACATGCACAAACGCCTTCCCCTGACCCCGACCCTCCACATGTGCAGGAGAAGCCAGTGGTAACCTTTGATTGCCCGGGTTGGTAGACAGCCACTCCTAAGCTTCGGTATCTCCACAATGATGAACAGTTCATTGATTCAACAAATATTTATTGAGTGCCCATGATTTGTTAGGCTCTATTCCAGATGGTGGAGACAAAGACAAAAATTCCTGCTCTCAAAGAGCTTACATTCTCTTGGGGAGTGACAAGCAACATAGAAAATAAAGAAGTAAAAATGTGATAGGGTCTACTAGAGGGTGATAAGTGCCACAGATAAAAATAAGTCAGGAAGAGTGGGGAGTTCCTCACAGAGAAGGTGACATTTGAGTAAAGACCTAAAGGGAATGCGAGAGGGAGCCATAAAGATATCTGGGAGAAGGGCATTCCAGTAAAGGACAGAGTACGTGCAAAGGTCCTGAGGCAGAAATGCGGCTGACATGTTTGGGGAACAACAGGAGGGTAGTGTGGTTAGAGGGAGTGAGATAGGGAAGAAGAGCAGAGACAGTGAGTGACAGGTGCGGAGGTTGATCTTGTGGGGCCTGGGGCCACTGTGATGACCTTGGCTTCTACTCCGGGTGAGATGGGAACCATTGGTGGTTTTGTACAGACAAGTGATGTGATGTGACTTGAATGTCAATAGAATCACTGTGGCTGCCGTGTAGAGAACAGGCCCCTGGGGAGTGGAGGGCAGATGGCACACATGAGCACAAGCACATGGATACCCAGTGGAGGTGGAGGGAAGTAGTTGGGTTCTGGGTATATTCTGAGGCTGGAATGACACACGCCAGGCATTGCCCCTGGCCCTATGCACCACTTTCTCTCATCCTTATAACAGCCTATGAAGCAGGCCGTTTATCCCTGCTCTACAGAAAAGAAAACTGATTTCAGGAAGGTCACACAGCCAGGAAGTGAGAGATTCATCCCAGGCTTACCCGAGCCTGAAGCCCAAGTTCTTCACACCCCGCCTCCATGCCTGCCTGTCAGGGTCCAACAGGGAGAGCATCCAGCCGCAGACCCCAAGAGAGGGGGACAAAGCCAGCACACTGGCCAGCTCATTTGGAAGTGTCCATAAAGTGTCATCTTAGCATGCTTTCTCTTTATATGAAAGCTCAAATGATACATATTGGTGCTAAGTGTTTTTATTTTCATTTCTACAGTTCCCAATTTTTAATCATTCTTTTTGTCTTACGTTCCATCCGAAATCATCAGCGAATGGAGAAAACAATAAGGAGAAGGAAGAATCATTGAATATATGAGCAAGAGCACCTTGTTTCTTCCCATCAGCATTCCTGTCCCAACCCTGCTGTGGGCCAGGCCCCGGCCAGGGAGGCTGGGCAGGCAGGGGGGACTCTGACCCGGCCCTGCAGGTGGAGTAGAAGAGACCTTACAACCAGCGAGCAGAACCCTATCCGGGATGAGGCTGCCTGGAGCGACCTGGGTAACTGAGCAGAGAGGCCGGCCAGGGAAGGCTGGCATCTGAGCACAGACAGGAGGAAGGGGAGCCCCGAGTCAAATACCAGAAAAGGTCCAGTAACGGAAGAAGAGACGTCGACAGACAAACAGTTGAACTGGGCAGAGGTGCTCTGAGCGTGAGCCAGCAGGTCTTGCTGCGGGGGGTGGCAGAGCTGGACCAGCCCTGCAAGAAGGCTTAGAGGAACCTCCTCACAAAGGTAGGACAGGAAGTCAGGGGTTCTGGGGCAATTTTTAAAAATGCCGTTCAGCCCTGACTGGTTTGGCTCAGTGGATAGAGCGTCGGCCTGCGGACTGAAAGGTCCCAGGTTCAATTCCGGTCAAGGGCATGTACCTTGGTTGCGGGCACATCCCCAGTAGGAAGTGTGCAGGAGGCAGCTGATGGATGTTTCTCTCCCATCGATGTTTCTAACTCTCTATCTCTCTCCCTTCTCTCTGTAAAAAAATCAATAAAGTATATATTTTTTTAAATGCAGTTCAGTGGAGGGAAGGTGGGGGGGGAGTAATCAACAAAGACCTTGTATGCATATATGCATAACCCACAGACAATAGGGTGGTGAAGGCATGGGGCAGGGGACAGGGGAGGGTGGAGAGGATCAATGGGGAGGGAAAGGGGGACATATGTGATACTTTCAACAATAAAGAATTATTTAAAAATAATAATAATAAAATAAAAATGCAGTTCAGGCCATAGCCAGTTGCTCAGTGGTTAGAGTGTTGGCCTGTGGACCAAAGGATCACGGGTTTGATTCCGGTCAAGGGCACATACCTCAGTTGCAGGCTCCATCCCCCACCCTGGTCGGAGAGCATACGGAAGGCAACCAATTGATGTGTCTCTATCTCATCGATGTGTTCTCTGTCTCTCCCCTCCCTTCCACTCTCTCTAACAATCAATGGGAAACATGTCCTCCAGTGAGCATTAACAACAACAAATACAATAAAACAAAATGCAGTGTGGGATGCAACAACCTTAATTCAAAGAGCTCAGGAGTCTGTGTGTCTCTGCGGCTAAGTCCACATGGGGGGTGAGGGGTGGGCGTGGGGGACCCTCTCTAGAGGCTGAAGTGAAATTCTGAGGCTCATCTGTCACCTCCACAGCGGCCCAGGGCCAAGTCACTTCAAGCAAGCTGCGAGAAGGGAAGGAAAGAATGGAGAGAGAAAAGGGATGAAGGAAGAAAAGAAGAGGGAAAGAAGATGAGATAAGGGAAAAGAGAAGGGAGAGGTAAATAAGTCCTAAAGGTGGGCAGGTCCTTCTCCGCAAGCACACGCCCTGGTCTGGTCAGGGGCAGCAGCCTGGGAACCGGAGAGAAAGCTTCCCTCCAACATTGCAAAGGGGCAGGAGGATCCAGACGGCTGCAGCCACACAGGAAAGACGAAGCGAGCACCTGGCGCTGCTGCAGCCACATGGAAGGTTCCATCCTGCTCACCTGATACAGCTGTACCTGCGTCCTGAGGTAATACCACCATCCTCACAGGTGGACGTGCACACCCAGAAAAGCACCCACATAGGGGCACAGCCATTAACCGACGCATGTACAGGGGCAGACTTACAAATGTGTATGACACAGAGAGGCACTGGAAGGAACACACATGCTGTACAGTGATGAGTGACGCTTGTGTGGATGCCAACAGAAAGACGGGGACCCACATCCACAGGTACAGAGATGGTAAGACACGCACCAACATGGACAGGCCTGTGCAGACGTTGAGAGGTGTGTACAAATGGACATCGCAGAAACGGACAGAAATACACAGACACACATACACGATACTGACAGATGGGTGCCTGTGAGAAGTTCCCTCACATGTAGATGTGCAGGCACACATACGCAGGTGCACACTGACACACCTTGACACACAGATGTGCACAACTGCATGGATGCACCTATTCTTGTACTGGTATGCGATGCACATACACACATTTATCAGGACACGTGGGCCCCGATGTGTGCTCAGACACATGCACACACACAAAGGCACGCTCAGGGACACCGGCCCGCATGCTCAGGCATTGCCAGCAGCCAGGATCGTGAACACGACGGGGCTCTGTTCTGACCTCAGGCTCCAGCTCTCAGCGTCCCTGAGCCGGCTGTCCTCAGCCAAGTCCTCTCGTGCCCCACTCCTGCCAGCTGCCTGGCTCTGGCTCTGCCTCGCTCCCGGGATCAGTCCCTCCTCCATCCCTTCATCTGCCCACTGGCCTTCGCCCAGGCCCCAGGCTCCAGGATGGCAATTGCCCCATTCTCCCAGGTGCCGACTCAGCCAAATTTTACACCCAGAAGTGGAGGCAGGCCAGAGGGCTTGTTGCAGCCCGCTTGGGACATCACGGAGGGGGCGGCGGGAGGAAGCCAGGATCCTGTAGTGGCAGAGAGGAGAGCAGCCCCAGCTGCCGTGCAGGCCTGCCTGGCAAGCTGCGGGCTTCCTCTTCTCCAAGTCATCCACCCTCTGCAGGCCTCAGGCTCCTCACCTCGGAAATGAGACAATATCCTTGCCCCAGTGACATGTCAACTCAATATCTACATCGCCCAGATAACAGAAGCCCACTGCCAAGTCTTCCCTTGTTTTATCTTTATAGTAACTCTAATATCTATCTTATTTCCCCTGTTTTAAACTGCATGGCTCTGAAAGGGTGAATCACTTACTCAAGGGAGCAGACAAGACTGGGACCCAGGTTCCTGCTCCATCTTCCACGCATGAGCTTCCTCGGCCCAATCACTTGCCCACAGCAGACATCACTAATCGATCACAGTCTCCTTTTTGGTGAAACCAGACTTGGCCTCAGAATCCTTCTCAACGTGGCACTCCAGGCAGACACCGATAATCGGCCAGAGGCAGCACACAGGATGAAACCATGCCATCCTGTCACTACATCTGACTCCTCTAATTCAGAGGGTGGATGTGGCAATTCAATGAAATCAAGGGCAGAAAGCACTTTAGAAGAGCACAGTGACGTGCCTATCCGAGGAGTTTTCGTACAGTTTCCAAAGGCTGTTCACACCCCAGTCCCCCCAAGTCCCCACTACACGGGGGAGAGGATTAAGGCGAAGACGGTCACTATCATTGCTCCATTTCGCAGAAGAAGAGACTGAGGCTCGGGCAAGTGAGTCCTGGGCCACCCAGCTAAGAGTCAGAGGTGGGCCTGGGATGCAACATTGGCCCCTGTTTCAGTGCTCCCCCAAAGCCCACAGCTCCAGCCCCACGGGCCACGCCAGAGTGTGTGGGCATGGGGGCGCCAGGGCGGGGAGCAGAGACAGAGGACCCAGTCTCCTCCCAGCAGAGAGGAATCGACCCTAGGACTAATTGGTTCAGAGTGCTTCTTTTGACCCTAATTAGCTATTTGTCATGTCTCCATTTGCATACCAGAAAAGATGCAAATTTGCATATTTGTAAATGAGGCCGGGCCTGGATGTGGGTTCTGGAAGAGCTTGGCAGTTGCTGGCAGGCAGGGAGGCAGCTGGCTCTTGCCACTGAAGCATGGGCCGTGGAACGAGGAGATTTGGAAGACAGCTCCTTGGCTCCGGGCTCAAGGGGCTCTCAAAGGGGGTCACACGAGACGGCCTGCCTGTCCCCTCCCCTGGGGCTGAGTGGTGGGCACGGAGAATGGGTGAGCCCAAGGCTGCTATTTTGTTTAGATGAGACTGGGAGGGGGGGAATATAAAGTAATTTCAGGACGCTCTGTGCTGGGAAGCCTTCTGTTCCCGTCCTTGGATAGAATCTGTAACACTTGCAAAGTGGGGGACGCCCCCCTCCACCTCGCAAGAGAGGAAAAGGTTTGGGAGGGAAGGAAGGTCAGGAAAGAATTGCACCCTAACTCTCTCTCTCTCTCTCTCTTACTTTCTCTCTGTCCCCCCTCCCCCCAGACTCTCAGAGGCACATATACACTTTACACACATCTACAACTCACACATACACGTTCACAGACACACACACACACACACAGCCTGCGCCCTCACCGCGCCCCCTCCCCCCGAGCACCCTCACATGCAGCACCCCAGACCCGGAGGTGCACGTGCAACTCTCATCGGAGAGGCACATTCGCACATACAGACATTCCCAGACTTCCCGCCACATACACATTCACGCCCTTACACATACAGACACACACTCAAACACTTGAACATAGATGTAGGCATACAGACTCACTTAAGCTGTGCGTAAATATTTACATACACACACACACACACACACACACACACACACACACACGCCATACATGAGCACATCCTTGCTAAGACCCAATTCCCAGGCAAATTCTAGGAACTCTGACCCCTCTGCCGAGTGCCCAACACCTCTGCGGAAAGAGACAAAGAAGGCTAGGTAGCCCTCCTTCCTAGAAAGGGGGCGGTCTGTCCCCAGGAATTGGAGCCCAGGTAGGGACCGGTGTCTTCTCTAGGAGAGCAATGTCTAGGGCATGCCCCGGTGCCTTCTGGGCTCTGATCTAGGGCTTGGAGCAGGGTCTGGGTGGGCCTTGACAAACAAGAGGGCCCGGGAGGCAGGGGCAGGGAGTGGGGCCTGGCCCGTGCATGGAGCCGGAAAGCCTCAGATTTTCCATGTTGACCTCAGGGGCTGGTGTGGAACGGGTGGCACAGGCTGCTGCACCTTCGGGCAGGCGGGCACCAAGATGCCAAGCTCAAAGGGAGTCCCAGGCCCAGGAGGCTTCCCAGGATGGGGACCCAGGTGCTGACTCTCAGACCTGGACATCCAGGGTCAAGGACCAAATGCCTCCACCACGGTTCCCACTGCCAGCGCCTCCTCCCCAGTGCCTGCATCTCAAAAGGCAAGCTAAATAGCTCCGTATTTGTAAATTAAATATAGCTGCACTCCAGCTTTCCAAAGAGCTGGGAAGGAGAGAAGGAGAGAGAAAAGACAGAGAGGAAGAGAAGAAAAGCTGCCGCCCTCAGGAAAGTCTGGCTGGTACAGATTGCCTGAGTCATGAATATTCATCTGGCGAATGAGGAGAGCGGGAGTTTGCATAACAGCTCCACCCACCCAACTGAAAGAAATGTCACCGCCTTTGCCAATAAAGTGCCAAAGGAAGCCGGTGGAGGCTGCCAGCCAGACGGTGCCAAACTGCTGACTTCCACTCCCAGGCGTGGAGAAAGCACATTGTTTCCGGCCCAGGGAGCCGCCACTTGGGGCCGGGGGAATGGAGCTGGCTGCTGGGAGCGAACCAGGAGGAAAAGTTCCACTCACCACCCCCAGGAAGCCTGGTGGGTAGGACACCTGGGCCACAACCCCTCCAAAGAGAGCTCAACCCGGCGATCGAGGGCACCCACTCTGGCCGACCACCAAGGGCCTGGGTCCCAAAGGCGAGAGCTCCGTGCTTGGGCCTCCCTGACAGAAATCTCAAGAGGGTCCTCATGGGTCCTGGGTGGTTACCAGAGACCAAGAGGCAAGGGGACAAACTAAATGTCACTTGGGGCCTCGATGTCCACCGTCACCTTGGCCCCATCTTGCAGAAGGGAGCACCCCAGCCACAGGTGACTCTTTCCTGTCTGGGTCACACTCACTTCCAAGCCCATCCTGCTGTCTCTCATTCCAAGAAGACTCGATGCCCTTCCCCAAGACAGGGTCTGCCTCTCCGTCCTCGGCACCCGAGTCCTGGAAGTTTACCGTGACGCCAGCCTTTTCCCTGCCCGTGGCTGCTTCCTCCCCCAGGCTGGGCGCTCTGAGGTCAAGGGCTGATCAGCCGGTCTAGGTGTCCCAGCCCAGCTCGAGACTCAGGAAGGCATCTTGAGCAATGTGTTGAACGGAGCTTCCATCCACTTCCATCCCCCTGCCTGTATGGTACTGGCCCTGGGTCCTTTCTGCCACCCTGGATCCTGCTTGTCAAGTCCCTGGGAGGTGCCGAATCCTGACCCGGTGGCTCAGTCTGGACCCATTGGGATCAGGACTGGTGCTCTGAGGCTGCCTGCACCCCCCTCCCATCCTCAGGCCCCACGCCCCATGAAGAAAGCCGAGCGGCTGCAGCTCCCCGTGGCATCCCATCCTCACGGCGGCACCCACTCAGTGGTGTTACAAACCCGCCTGCCCGCCCGTCTGCCGCAGCTGGCTCCTTCCAGTAATTACCTAAATGAATGGAAGAAGCAGAGCTGGAGAGAGGAGGTTCTCTTCGTACAGAAAAGCAATTAGGGCCGTGGGCGTCTCCAGCTGCTGCTCCTGTTATGTAAAGTTTGGGATGTGTATTTGGGACTTAATGAGGATATTTATGTGTTCACATCTTACCTTCGCAGGCTGTTCATTTCAAGCATCCCAAGGATTCTTGGGCCAAGCATGCAGCCATATAAGCCAGGAGACAGGCTCCCAGGGAACAGTACCACCTCTGGGCGGCCAAAGAGCCCCTCTCCCAGGGCTCATGGAACCTCCGAAATTAAGGATGACACCCCCCTGGAGCCTGGCTCCCTTCTGCAGCAGCCCTGACGAGTCCACACTCCGCTCGGGGTCTCCAGGGACTGGAATTCCTTTCCTGTCTCTGTCGTGGTTAAAGTATCTGCAGCTATTGCAAAGTTCTTCCTAGACTGGGCCAAAATTTGTCTCTTTGCAACATCTCCACATCAGGGTAAACACTGCCCTGGGGACCACATGTCACTCCCTCTGCCCCCGGTCAGCCACTCATCCTGCAGGAGCTAAATTGGTGTAAAAATTGAAAAAACTTCTGTGGCTGAATAAATCTGAAAAAGTTCTAGATCAAAGTTTCTTTGCTGCAGGACTCCTCCGGCCTGTCCTGTGCTCACGTGCACTGAGCTGTGGGTGCTACCTTTCATGGAACCAGAACCCTTTTCTGTGGAACAACCTCAAGAAACTGGGATTCCAAAGAGCTGTTTTAGGGAACGCTGCCTCAGTGGGCTGAAAGCAAGTGGCTAATCCTTGGCCTGAGCTACTTCAAGCATTCCTCCTAGATGGGACGGGATGCCTGGGCCTCTTCCCACCACGGTCATTTCCTGTAGGCGAGCTCGGCCCAGGGATCCGTGCTCCTCCGCTGCCTCAGACAAGCTCTGGCCACTGCAGTGCAGAAGAGCCTCTGCCTCCTATATCCAGGACCCCATGCTTCCACTGGTGTCCTCGAAACACCATCGGAGACACGGCAGCTGAATCGCACTGAGTGTCTTTCCTAAAAGTCCTCCCAACGAGCCAGGACGGAACTGCAACTCCTCAGTCTGCTCTCCGGCCCGGCGTGGGAACCTCAGGCCGACGCCCTCCAGGCCAGGTATTCCAGACACAGATGGACAGTGAACCACAGTCCCTGGACAGACGGACAGTGACCAACTAGCAATTCACACACAGTGGGGCTTTTTTCACACCACCGCCCAAAGCATCAATTTTTCCTAGGTTCTCATCACCTCAGCTCACAGATGAACTTTCCAAGCATGCAGGGCTCCAGGCCCAGAAGTCTTCCCAGACCGAC
>NW_005871308.1:1232388-1286697 GCF_000147115.1 Myotis lucifugus
CTCCTAAGCCACAGCCCTTCGGCCGCCGCCCCTGCCACCAGCCTGTGCTCTGAAACCCCAGCACCTCCTCTCACCTCCTGCTCCGGGTTTTCCAGCACACACAAGGATCAAATCCTCAGCTTTCCTCTTGACTCCTTCTCCGCATCTATTAAACCACAGCGTGCTGATTCCTCTTAGTTAACATTTATCAAATTTCCAAAATGAAAAGAGTTTTATTGTTTGTTCTGATTGAAAAACATAGCCTCATTATTTAAAAAAAAAATCAAACCAATACTTAAAAGTATGAAAAAGAAAGTAAAAGTCACCCAAAATCCTACCTCCCAGATAGAACCACTCCTAGCATTTTGGTGAACAGCCTTCCAGACATATCTCCATGCATATATACACACAGGAATCTATGTATATAATTTTATAGGCGAGGGGTTGTATTATACATACTGTTCTCACTTGACACCTACTTTTCTCTCTCAACAATATGTCATAGACATCTTTCCGTGTCAATAAATAGAGCTCTACAAAATTATTTTAATCCCTTCATAGTATTTCATTGGATGCATGTATCATACTTTGTGTCTCTATTGATCGTTTAGAATGTTGTCAAGATTTTACTCTCCTAAACAATGTTGTGATAAATAGCCATGTGCATCTCTCCTTGCTCATTTTTGCAATTATCTCCTTAGAATAAAATCCTGCAAATAGATTGCTGCAATAAGGGTGCACTGTTTCTAATCTTGTCAGCCTGCCCTTCAGAAAACTTACGATGGGCTTCCCATCAACAGTGCTCCAGCCCCTGCCTGCCCGCACCCTCGCCAACCCGGGGTTCTAACGTTTGGCCAAATCGACAGAAGGCAATTGACACTCATTTTGATTGGCATTGCTTAGATTAGTGAGAGGAAATGAATATCTTTGCATGTGTTTGGGGCATTTATAATGATGTTCTTGGTGAATAGCCTCTGTTCATGTCCTTTACCCATTTTTTAATGAGATAATTATCTTTTTCTGAATGAGTTGTAAGAGGTCTTTGTACATTTGAGATCAGATTAAACATTTGTCTATCATATATGCTTTCTCTCTCTTTTTTTTTTACTTTCATTTTCATGGTCTTTCAGGTATTAAATTTTTAATTTTTATATATCCAAATTTATCATTCTTTTATGGTTTCTAGATATCACATTATGATTAAAAGGATCTTCCCCACCTTAAAAATGACCAAAAAACTCATTCCTATTTATATCTCTGTGGTCTGTCTTCCTGGTTTGAAAAACCAGCTTGTGTTGTAATGGCTGGCCCATTATCCCAACATCACTTATAAAACACCTCATATATTCCCAACTCAAAAGAAACACCACTTTATCATATATAAAATCCCCTTAAATGTTTGGATCCATTTCTGGGACTCCTTTCTGTCCCAATGATCTGACATTCTTACACAGACTTTTAATGATTGTCCCTTTGTAAACATTTTAATATCTGATAGAGTAAACATTCTTTTTTTTCCAGAACTTTCCTGGTTGCTCTCATTTTTTATTCTTCAGATTAGTTTTCAGATTAGTTTTATAGTAATTTTGTAATTCAAAAAAAAGGATCCTGTTGTTGTCTTGATTGCATTGCCTTCATTTTGTACATCCATTTAAGGAGAATTGACATCCTGACAGTATTACATCTTTCCACCCAGGAACAAGGTATGTGTCAGATTTATTCCAGTCTCTCATATCCCTCAGGAAAACTTTCTGGTTTTCTTCATGTAAACTTTAAATGTTTCTTATAAAGTTTATTTCCAGGTATTTTGTATTATTGTTCTATACTTGCCACTGTGGATGAGGTCTTCTATTTTACCTTCTAGATAGTCATTTTATAAATTAAAAAGAAAGCTATTTGTTTTTGTTCATTGTTTTGTTACTAGTCATTTTACAAAACTTTTATTTTTTTAATTATTTTTTGGGGGAAACCAGCTTTTTCAGATGAATAATCATCTTATCTGAAAACTATGATTATTTGCTCTCCTCCCCCAGTATTCACACTTTTTATTTCATCTTCTTGTCTAACTGCAACATCTATCATTTTAGGGAAAGTCTTTTTTGAAATATTGATAACAACAGCTACTCCGGTCTAGTTTCTGACTCTAGTCTAATAAGAATACATCTAGGGTTTCACCAGCCTAATGCCTGTTGTCCATCCTTCCTACTCCTGTGACCACTATTCTAGTCCGGCCCATATTAATTTGTCATCTGTTTTATCACAAACATGAGAAATTAGAGTGCAGAGCCTCAAGTCAGATGATCTGTGTTCAAGTCCTGACTGCCATTTACTAACTACATAATCTAGTCAAGTTATCAAGATCTTTGAAACACAGTTTTAAAAAATAAAAAGAGGGGTTGTTGTAAGAATTAAGTGAAAAAATGCAAACATTACGTATGGTATCAGTAAATAATATTTTTTTAGTTTCAGCCCCCAAATTCTCCTTCCAACCCAACCTATATCCCACTCATAGGTTGATCTTCCCCAAATACCACTGTTCACATGGCTCTATCACTCCCCCTGCTCACAATCTTTCATTATTCCCCATTACCAACAGGATCAAGTGCAAACTCTTAAACTTGTGTCCGAGCCCTTTCGTCATTCAACTCCAAGCTTCCCTTCAGCCTTATTTCCCGTAGCCGCCTGCTGCCCCGCCCACCACACCCCTCCCTGCCCTTCACTCCAGCCAAGACATTCTCCTCACTAGCGCTGCCTACGGCTCAGTAGGTCCCACTCCCCAGGTTACTGGCACAGCGCCCTTCAGCGGCCCCTTTACCAGCTTTCAGTTGCCAGGAATACAAACATGAAATCCCAGCTGGTTTAAAAAGTGGATACTAGTATATTAGCTCACTCGACTAAGTAGTCCAGATGCAATGGCTTCAGGCACAGTTTGAGCAGGACTGGGATGCCATTTCTCGTGATTTTCTGGCCTCTTCCCACCTCCCGTGTTGACAGTAGTCTCACGTGGTGTTCCTAGTCACAAAGTGACTGCCAGGATTTAGGGCCACCTGCTTCCTCATTTGAATACAGACAGAGAGATTGGATGTCTTTCCTCGGCCTCTAACAAAAGTTCTAAGCCTCTTGTCTGATCGGGCCAACCTAACCCAGCCCTATGACCAGGGGAATATGTCTACTGATTAGTTTACAACCAACCAACGTGCCAAGGTAGCAACAGGTGGATTATTTTGACTGGCTCAGCCAATCGGGATTCATCTCCAGAGCCCACACACACTCGCTGTTGGAGATGGATGGGGCATTGACAACAACCAATTGCACTACAATCCCTTCCGCTTCACTTTCCTGGGAGGTGGGCTTCCTTTAAGGCCCAAGTCAAACCCCAGACCTCTGACACGAGCCCCCTCTCGTTGAGCTCCAGAGGCCGTACTCCCTGCTCCACACATGGCAACCACGGCCATATATAACTTACTCATATAAGAGTGTGTCTGTTCTGCCCATGAATAATCACAGAACTGATGAAAGTCTGCAAAAACCCTTTACACAAGCTGGCCCTTTTGACCTTCACAATAATCGTCTGACGCTCAGAGAGGTTACGTGACTTGCCCTATGTCACACAGCCAGAGACAACATGATGACATTGCCCCAGAGACCTCTTCAATATGTCCCCCCCCCTCACACACACACACACACACACACACACACACGCACGCCTTTCTCCTCCTCCACTCCCCAGCTCAGGCCTGACCTGAAGATACAGAAGCCCCTGGCACCACCTCCTTTTCCCGACTTCACCTCAATTTCTAGAGCTCTGAAACTTCCTCCAAAAAGTACAAAGTTTTCTTGCCAGACAGCAGTTTCTAAGATTTGTGTGACAAGGCCGGGTAAAATTCAAATGACTCTGGGTGATTTAATCTGCTTGGGGCTGGGGTGGTAAATCAGCTCTGCCCAGGCTGCCGCAGCCGCCCCAGAAAGCCACAAGCCGAGCGGATGATAGGGGTCTATCTGCTGATCTGCAGGTGAGGGCCCTGGAAGCGTGCACTGCGGCCTGGGAGTTCCCCTCCACTGCTCTCGGAATACATTTGGAGGGTCCTATAGCCCACAGCCTCTCCCGGCCTACATGTTCCACCAGCAGGCATCTCTCCCAAGGATGCAGCCCTAATTCCTCCCTCCCCCAGCCCCCGTCGTCGGAGCTGTCTCCCCGGTCCACACGGGAGGTTGTAGGGGAGGAGGCCAGCATTGGTCAAGCTTTCACTGAAACTGGGGCCTCGGTGCCAGGTCCTTGTGCACCCACACACCCATTACCTCATTTCATCTTCACAACAACTTAATGAGGGAGGCTTGTCCATCCTCGGCTTACAGGTGACTTAATTGAGGCTCCGAGTGATTAAAAAACTTGCCCAGGGTTATTACATAGCTAGCAGGCGGCAGAGCCAAGATTCAAACCTAGATTCATGAGACTCCGAAATCCTCGTGCCTTTCCCTCCACCCCTCTGTGGAGGCCGAGGGGAGACGGCAGCTTTCGCTGAAACCCCGTGGTCTGAGATAAGAGAGGGGACAGCCCCTGGTTAAAGGGGGGTTGTTATTCTGAACAAATGAAACAGTAGTTTTTCCCGCACAAGGGAAATGTCAAAGCAGAAGGTAGTCACACTATGACGTACCCGCTGTGTGTGCCTACGTAGGTGCCCGGGACCAGGTGCTCAACACCCATCCACCTAACCGTCACTGTGTAAGCAGTGGGATGCTGGTAAATATGTGCCAGCCAGCGATCTGGAGGAAAAGGCAAGCCTTGGTTTATAGCGTTTGCCAATTCCTGTGGTGTCAATGTTCCCACCGGGATCCACTGCAGGCTACCAGTGGGATGTCACTGAACACAGAGTTGGGAAGGGACGCCCTCAATGAGTTCTCTAAGCCAATGGGAGAACAGCATAGGAATAGAGCCAATCATGCTGTGATAATTGTGTGTGGTGGGTGCTAGACTTACTAGTAACAGCGGAATCGCTTCATGAGTTATATAAATGTCTAACCCTAGAGTCTAGGGCAGCCGTGGGCAAACTACGGCCCGCGGGCCGGATCCGGCCCGTTTGAAATGAATAAAACTAAAAAAAAAAAAAAAGACCGTACCCTTTTATGTAATGATGTTTACTTTGAATTTATATTAGTTCACACAAACACTCCATCCATGCTTTTGTTCCGGCCCTCCGGTCCAGTTTAAGAACCCATTGTGGCCCTCGAGTCAAAAAGTTTGCCCACCCCTGGCCTAGACTGAATACCTGAAATTAACATCATATTGAATAGGAAAACAAACAAGCCAGTAGGAACCGACTCCAGCACACCACTGCCTGTCCGAGAGGTTTTATTAAACCCACTTAACAAATGAGGCCGCACAGAGAGGCACTCGGCTGAAATCCATCTCTTTACAAGTGTCTGAAGTCCGCATTCTCTCCACAGCTCCGTGTTCCCTGAGCCAGAGGTGATGTGGGGAGCCACGCTCACCGGTTTCTGAAGGACGGTACCCTCCTGAGAGGTCCTGAAGGGCAGAAGAAAGCCAGTGGGTAGAAATCAGCAGACCGAGGTTCAGCTTAGGAAAACTTTCTAGATGGACAGCTCCAGGAAGGTGGTACCCAGCTATGCCTGGCACATAGTAAGTGTTCAATAAACAATGACTCAATGAATGAATGAAAACAAGAAAGAAAAAGCCCATTACATGCATATTCTATTGATACCTCAGACTCACCTAATCCATTACTGAGCTCATCATCTTTCCCCCCAAAAAAAACCTATCCCTCCTCCTGTGTTTCCTGTCTCAGTGAATATCGCCAAGCCAGGAACTTGGGAGTCCTGACTCTCCCTCCCCCTGACCATCCCCACATCCAATCAATCGCCAAGCCCTATCTGTTCCTCTGGAGCAGAGGCTGTCCTCAACCTACCCACTCTGCTCCCTGCTCAGACGGTCACCCTCTCACCAGAGCTTCCTCGCCAGTCTTTCTGCTCTCGTCCCTTGCCTGGCCCCACCGCCAGCCCCTGTCTAATCCATCATCAAGGAAACTGCCAAAGCGATCTTTCAAAACTGCCCCTTGGAGTGTGTCCCACCCCGTCAATGGCCTCCCATGGCCCAGAGGATGGAACCAAAGCCTCTTGGTTCTCCAAGGTCTGGCCCCATCTCCCTCACCTGTCTGAGCGCTTGGCTCTTCCTCCACCCACGGAGTTATTTATTCAACATCATTCGTGCCTTTGCTCACACTATACCCTCTGCTGGAAATGCCCTTTCTTCTCTTTCCCACCTCCCTTCCTTCACCTGGAAAACAAATACTCACCCTTTAAGACATAAAGGAAGGTGGTTCAGCCGATGATTCTTTTTCGCACTAACATTTCATGATTCTAACGCTAAGAAGGCTTTTTAGATTCTGCTGTCACCTTCTCTCTTCCTGGGACCCTACATTGGGGATCCTCGGGTTCAACTCCATCATTTTATGGGCAGACAATCCAAGGCCCTGAGAGGAAAGGGGCTTGCCCACGATCTCACAGCAAGCCAGTGGCGGAGCCAGGGCAAGACCCAGACTCCTGCCTCCCAGCTCAGGGCTCTGCCTTTGCAACAGACTCCCCAACTGGATCCGCTCCTTGCACTTCAACACTTATATTCTCATTACAACCATCACTACCCCACCCTGACTCACCTCCTCACACCCAAGGCAGCTCTCACCTTTCCTGCCTGTGCTCACACTGCTGCGAGGCCAGGACCTGCCCCCTCCAGGAAGCCCATCCTGGTTATCCAACCAATCCCATCCACACCCCACACCCTCCCCCAAATCACCCACCCATCTTGGTCAGGACCCAGCGCCTGGGGCCTCGTTCACTCACAGTGGTCAGCATCTTGTGTTATCTCGCCAGGCAGGATGTCCGCTCCTCCATCTTCTTTCTTCTCATTCTCCTCCTCCTTGTACAGCCCCAGCTCCAAACACAACTGCTCAGGGTAACAAAGTATGGCGAAAAGAGGGTGACATCTGAGGTCAGGTAGATGGAGGTTCAAATCCCAGCTCTGTAATATCCCTGACTGGTTGCCCAAATCCATTTGAGCCTCAACTTTCTTTAAAGAATGAGCTCACCCGTGCTCCACGCCCAGCACTTAGTAGGCTCTTCATAAGTGACAGTTCCCTTCCCAGGTGAAACCCCAAGACACTTGGAGAAGACAGCGCCTGAGGGCTGGGAGGTGAGCAGAGTCCTGAAATCTCACTCCCACCCTCACCGGGCTGGGAGCAGCCTGTGTGCAGAAACGTGGGGCGAAGCCAACCCCCCGTCCCCACCCCCAACAATCTGCTTTAACCTTCCTATCACAAACGCCTTGTTTATTTCAATATCATCCGTTTTACTTTTCCGTTCGTGCAAAAAAAAAATTTTTTTTTTTGTACAAAAACAGATTTAAGAGGAAAAGAAGTCTTTAATGAGTAAAACTGTCTGCAGCCCTGTTTCTTTCTCAGGAAAAAGTGGCTGTGATTCTGGCATGAGAGGGAAGCTCAACAGCTTCCCTTCACTGCAGCTGCCAGGAGAAGTGCATTTCGGAGGAACAGAACCTCCACATTAAACAGTGCGCCTTGGAGCCAGGCGCTTCCTGTGCCCAATTCCGCTTGGCAGGTGACACCCCAGCTCAAGCGGGGATCCGGCCCTGCTGCGAGCAGCCGCAGGCTCTCCGTTCCTGCCCGCCTCCCGCCTGGGAGAGACAGCCCTGCCAGGCCCTGGCCAACCATTGACCACCGGGATAAAGGCTCTGCGACAGGAGGAGACAGCTGGAAAGGGGGCGGCTACGCCAGGCCAGAGGCCAAGGGGACCAGGCCCTCTCCCGGTTTCAGAGCATCAGCGACCAGCACTTTCTCGCCCCCAAATGAGGGCAGCGTGACATAAAGAGCAGGCCCGGGACTCGCTGCTCAAACACAAGTTCAGAAAATCTGCAACTTCATTCTCTGCTTCAAAGGTGTCATTTCAGAGGGCCGCTCTGGATGGGACCCAAGGGTCAAACTCTAGAAGGGCTCTGTTCCTCTAAGAACCCCCCGCCCATCCCCACCCCCCCAAAAAAGAGGAAGAACTGAAGAAAAAACAGAAAAGCACACCTGACCTTCAAATATGAACAATAGTGACTGCCCCAAGTCAGGATGGTGGTCCCCTCCCTTATCCCAAACCTCATACCTCTATTAATGTAGCCCGCTGACTCATCATGAGCCTAATGGCCCATGACTTCTAAATCTCTTTCTTATGAGCTGCTGCTCCTCTCTACAATCTTCCCTGTAGTTGAGATGGGCCCCAGCATTTATCCCTGTGACATATCCTTGTCATGCAAGCCCATTGAGATCCTTCGGGGTCCTGATTCTGCTATCTGACCTTTTCTCTGTTCTGCCACCTCCTCCTGTTAGAGGCCTGCACCCCTTATGTCTTCTCCTGGATCCTTGGCATATATTGGTCAGAACTGGGTAGAAGGCAGAGCCCCATAGACCTTTACAGGCTGACCTGGTTCCACTCATATGCACATTTCGTGGCTGTTGTTCGGCCAGATGGGAAGTCCCTCTGTGCCTTCACAGCCACTATCGTGTCCTCAAAAGCCATGAGAGACCCTGTCCTGTGTCTTAGGAGGCAGCGTGACATGACAGAAAGGATTGAATAGATCCAGGCCTGAATCCCAGCTCCACTGGTCTTGGGCAAGTCACTTAACTTCCCAGAGAGTCCGTTGCTCACCTGCAAAATGGAGATTGTCATAGCTCGTGCACAAGGGTGTGAAGATGAAGGCAATGTATTGAAGTATCTGGCACACAGTAGGTGCTCGATATATAGATTCTGCTCCATCCACTCAAGCTCATACTCTTCACCCACCAGTCACTGAGCTGTTGAGATGGAACTGAGCTGTTTTGGGTGAATCGATGTGGGCTCCAGGGATCCCTGCCTTCTCTGAGTGTCACAGATTTCACCTCCATACTAGGCCCTCACACTTAATTTGAGGTCTTTATGATGTGAATTCCTGTCAAGGCAATCTTCCCTTCCTGGATCCGTTCAGTCTTTTAAATAAAATAATAACCAGAATAATAACAGCTCAATCCTTTCAATCCCACTATGAAATAAAAACTATCTCCATTTTGCCTATGAGGAAACTGGGGTTCCGAAAAGTTAAATAACCTTTCCAAGATCACACAGCCGGTAGATGTGAAAGCTAAGCAGAGCTCTGTCTGACCCTGAACAGCAGACTCTCAACATTAGGCAATATTTCCTAGATGTTGGCCTAACGGGCAGACTTAGTCTCTGGCCCTACTGCACTTGTCTTTTGGACCTCAGTCCAAGTTCACTTGGTTGAGTGCCTTTTGGGTCCTGATACTGTCATGGGGTGGCCGCTCCTCACCCCATCTCCCGGTGGCTCTGTGCCCACCACCTCTACATAAAGCGGACGGAGGGGCAGGCCCATTGCTCCTTGAAGGCCAGGGTCAGTGGGTTGATCTCCGCATGCGCATCAACCTAAGCTCTTGACACCTGGGCCTTGCCTCCCCCGCAGCCTAAGCACAAGGCAGCCGGGACCCTCTTCCCCTGCCCTTCATCAGGACCCAGTCACCTGCTGCAGAACCCTGAGGCCTCTGGACTGCCCGCTGCCTCCTAGACCCCGAATGGCCAGGATCCCCACCTGTCAAGGGGCACCCCAAAGCCCCTTCTCCCAATCGTGTGTCCAGACTATCTAGAATCTAGATTCTAGATGCTGAGTCCAGCCACCAGCATGGCTGTCCTCCATCACTGAGCACCAGTCCTCACCCTCCCCTCAAGCCTGGGGTCCAGGTCTGCCCCTGGGGAAAGGAGGGAGTGGACCCAGGAAGCTGCCAGGGCTGGGGCTCAGGCCCGTGGCCACCACGGGGGCAGCCAGTCAAGGAGAGGATCCTGAGGGATTCCAAAGGAAGCCATCCATGGATCGGTTTGCAAACCTTAACAACATCCAGGCAGGGTGCCCAGCCCCTGAGGCCCATGTCAGAAAACTGCCCCTGGGGCCTCAGAGGACAGAGCTTGGGAGCAGCTCACTCTCCTCCCAAACACACTCACCCCCACAGTTGAAACACAGCCTGGACGGTCACACCACTACGAGCACTTGCTCCACAAGCCCATTCATAAAAAGGACACTCACAAGTCCACTCATGCCCTCGCTCCAGAGACAGAAAGCCATCCACCCATTCAGTCACTATGGCTTAAGCCCCTGCTCCGTGCCAGGCATGCTTCAAGGCACGTGGGATACATCCGTGGCCAAGACAGACAAAGGTGCGATCCCTAGGGAGGTCTTTCATTCCAACTGGAAGGCCAACAGCACAAAGCAAACTTGAAGGACTAAGTCATTTAGTGCGCAGGCGGGTGGTGAGGACAAAAGGAAAAGGAGAACTAGGAATGGGGTGCTGGCAAGGGGGCGGTAGCAGCTTTAAGTGGGGTGACTGGGGCTTCATCAAGAAAGTGACGCTCAGAGTGCTCAGCAGCCACCTGTGCACGGCCAGCGGCTCTGGGATGGGACAGTCCATTTTCCCAACAATGTTCATTCCGCCGTTACGTTAAATACGCCCTGTCATAAACCCGAAGACCTGCTGAGGCTACCAAATACCGCGCGCCTGGGACCCTCCCGGCAGGAAGGCTGATCAATGTCACCACGTCAGGGGAGTGATCATGGGATCCCACCACCTCTCCCAGCGATTACGATTTCTCCTTCTTCCTCCAAGTGCTGTCTAAACCAATGATGGCGAACCTTTTGAGCTCGGCATGTCAGCATTTTGAAAAATCCTAACTTAACTCTGGTGCCGTGTCACATATAGAAATTTTTTGATATTTGCAACCATAGTAAAACAAAGATTTATATTTTTGATATTTATTTTATATATTTAAATGCCATTTAACAAAGAAAAATCAACCAAAAAAATGAGTTCGCATGTCACCTCTGACACGCATGTCATAGGTTCATCATCACTGGTAAACCTTCTGTCTTCTCCGCCTCCCTTCCTGACACCCTAAAATCTGTGCTCCCACCATCAGAGCTCCATCAAAACGGTGCCTGGAAAGATAAGCAACACTCTGTAAAGGTACCTCTCCCTTTCACCTGGCTTTTCCTGCACTTTGGTGATATCAGCTCCTCCGGGTCCACATATGGTAATTGTATGATTAACCGCATTTCCAGGGAAAAGGGAAGTGACGCTGAAGGGAACTCTTGAAGAAGGTGATTAAGTTATTTGTTCCTTCCTTCAATAAATATTTATTGAACATCCCCAGTGCCCCCGTGTGCCAGAGATTGTCCTCATGGTGGGGGTACAGACATGAACAACACAGCTGAAATTCCTGCCCTCCTAGCGTTCACATTCTGGCAGGGGAGAGAGAAACCATAAACAAAATAGATACAGCCGTCCCCCCTTACCTGAGGTTTCGTTTTCCACGGTCTCAGCTATCCGTGGTCAACCATGGTCTGAAAATATTAAATGGAAAATTCCAGAAACAAGCAACTAATGGGTTTTAAATGCATGTCTTTTTGAGCCCCCCCCCCTTTGTCCAGCAGAGTCACACTGTATATACTCCCTGCCGGCAGCCACCGTTATCAGACAACTGTCGTCGTATCGCAGTGCTTGTGTTCAAGGAACCCTTATTTTACTTACTAGTGGCCCCACAGCGCGGAGTAGTGATGCTGGCAGTTCAGATGGGCCAAAGAGAAGCCATAATGTGAATGTGCGTGCAGGGAGACGCACAGTATATGTAGGCTGCAGTATGATCTGCAGTTTCAGGCACCCACTGGGGGTCTTGGAATGCATGCCCCGGGTAAGGGGGTCCACTCTAAGTAAATATATGGTGTGTTCAATGGTGATCAATGTTAATGGAGATTAAAGCAGAGAAGGAGTAAGAAGGGAGGAGGGTTTTAAGCAAGGATGGCCTCCTGTCCTTACCTCAAATTTTTCCACTGCACAAAACACACCCCAGAATATTTCCAAGACACCATCACACACTCACACTAGACTCCACACAGACTTAGGCACGTGGACCTCCTCTCTGCTATGAAAAGGGCACTCACACAAACACACATGTACACACAGACACACACACAACACACACACACACACAACACGCCTAAGCATGCACATGCTCAGGAGCATACGCAGCGCAGCGCGCGCGCGCGCGCGCACACACACACACACACACACACACCAGCCCTCTCACTCAAACCTAAGAGAAACACACCCTCCGGATCACACAAAGAGGCTAGGGCATCGGAACCAGCAGGACCCTCGCAGCCAGAAGGCACCATACACACCCTCTCCCCTGTCCACAGGCCGTCAACCTCAGCACCCAACAAAGGCACCCCCACTTGTGAACACCTACCGCTAAGCACACAGTCTTATGCACAGGGACTCACACGCAGACACACACATGCACTCATTCCCTCATTCCCCTCTTCCAGACAACAAGGTGGGGTGAGATTTGAAAGGCCTCTTGCAATTTCGGCACCTCTTGTCCCCGTCACCCTCTGCCACCCACCCCCACAGGTTCCAGCTGTTCCAGCCACCACCACACGCTCCCCCTGCCCTAGCCTGTGGTCCGGAGCTCTCTGGATGGCATGTGTGTGCACACAAAAGGATCCTACATGAATGGATACACATGTGATTTGCAAATGGGGTGGACACGTTTTTGTGCAAGTATTCACCCTGGGGACTTTACAATGTGTGAGCGCCTTTATGTGTGTGTGCAGGTGTGTGTCTGTGCACATGTGTGTGCACGTTCCCAGGGAGACAGAGAAATTTATCATCTAAATCTGGCTTCTCCGGGGGATGAAAGCAAAGCAAAGTTCAGGTTTAAATCACACCGGCACGGGCAGGAGGGCTCCCTGGCCTTACATGATTATCTGCGGTGTGCAGCGGAACGGGCTGGCAGGCAGGAGGCAGCCAGCAACCCGTCAGCGGGGAGTCATTTGTTGTCTCCAGGCCCCTGGGACCTGCTATGACTGCTCCAGGAGCGGGAGACCTGGGAGTGCAGCAGCGACAATCACATGCCCGTCCCAGGTGCTGGGGGAGGGGCGGGCGCAGGCTGGCATCGGCTCGGGCGTCCTTGTGCTATAGAAAAGCAGAGGGAGCAAAGGCAGGAACCCAGGGGCCAGAAGGAAGCCCCGGCACTTCTCGGCCTGGATGGAGAGAGAGGATCCAGGCAAGAGGCAGCCCTGGCCCAGGGCAGACGCCACCCTGCCACCCTCATCGCTGGCCAGGAAAACATCCTCTGGGCTCCAGGAGGTCAGAGCCTCGGGCACCCTGAGTTCTCCTGGCTCTCGTCTCTCCGTGACAGTCACCTCTGCTCTCCTCTCCATCTCGCCTCCTTCCTTTTGTTTCTGTGTGTTTGCTCTTTGTCTCTCCCTCTCTCTGTGTCTGGAATTCTTTTATGTGTATGTCCGACTGTCCGGCCTTCTCTCTCCATCTGTCCCCCTATCAACCTAAATCTCAAGACTCCCTTTGCTGACCCCCATCACCTGTAACCTTGCTCGTAACACATCACACACCGCCCAGACATGTGACCACCTTTGAGCTTCTCGTCATTTGGGGGAGGCTGGAGAACTAGGGAGTAGAAACCCCATTTTACAGATGAGGACACTGAGCCCCCAGAAGGCTTGCCCAAGTCCACACAGCTGGCGTGGAATTAAAAATCCAGGTGTGTTTCCACTGCATGACCAGCCTCCCATAGCTCCACACCACCTGGAAGCAGGGGCAGTTCTCCCCAGGACCCCAACCCTTAAAGGGAAGAGAAGTTAAGAACCCAGTGCCACAAAGCAGCTCACCCCAACCCAACCACTAAAACTGCCTTCCACTCACAACAGGTCCTAGAAAGCGTAAAGGCTGAGATAGGAGGCATGAGCATTCTCTATGTGTCTCCCAAGGATGTCCCATCCCAGCCCCGCTCTCCCCGAATCCGAAGTGTCTCTAGGTTCCACATTCCCCAGGCCCACGGGGGATGAATGAGCTTCCTGCTTCCTGAATAGGTGCCTCTGGAGGTCTCAGTCTTCCCATCTGTACAATGGGGACGAGGAGGTTGTAATGCTCACACTGCTGAGCTAGGCCCCTGCTCCAACAAACACAGCAGCTCCTCTCCCTGAAAGGACCCTGATCCCTGAAAGACCTCTGGCTTCAGCCACCAAGAGCCCGTGGACACCTCTAGTGATCGCTGTGGTTTCGAGGGCCCAAACCGCCTTTGCCCACTGGGGCAGCTTGGGCAGCAAACATGAGGCCGCGGGCCCAGAGACGGAGCCCCATCCTCAGCAAAGTCCAACAGCCTCCTAGAGCCTCCACCGCTGCCTCCGGCCCCCACCCGAGAGGCGTCAGCACCAACGACCCGCCAGGGCCTGCCCATTTTCCTTTCTTTTCATTGCCGGCTCCGAGCGCAGTTATAGAACCAGGTCTCCACAGAGTAATTTACTGGCAGAATCTCTCCCAGAATCCAGCTTGAAACCAAGCTGTAAAAACAGCTTCGAGTGTAAATAATTCATGCAGACAATATGACTTTTTTATGTAAATTCGGTGCATTAACCCTCTATTATAATGATGGACGACAGATAGGGGCGACGTTGCCTTGGTAAGAGCTAATGGATGGCCGCCATAAATTCACTGCACATTTTATTGTGTTGCTGGAAATTGTGCCTTCAGGCAATGCTGTTTACTTTTATGTAAAACTCTAGGTTCCCTAAATATTACAAATATTTTACATCCAGCTCCTCAGCATTTGGGCCCGGCCCACAAATCAAGCTTTCTCCATGTGAGTTGTAATTAAAGGTTTGTTGTTTTTTATTTTTTTTTCCTGGGACAATTATCTCCTACTATAAAGAGAAATATTTTTCCCCTTTAGATGTTCCGTCATTGACTTATTAACAAATCCTTTGAAGGAGGAGGCTGCAAGCGACTCGCTGTGCACTTGGCATGAGTGGGTCGCAGGGAAGGAGCGCGGTGGGTACAAGAGCTCGTGGCTGGCTTTTATGTCTGGCCGCCGCTCCAGTGTATTTACACATATGATCTTCTGGGTCTTCCTCCCCCCTCTTCCTTTCTATAATTCATGACCACTTTAGCGGGGTAATTCCTGCAGCCACCTTTGCAAGAGACTGGCCCCTTGCAAGCCCCCTGACCGGGCTCCTCGTGGGATGTCGACGCTGGGCCTGATGCCCAGGAGGGTCAGCAGTGGAGTCTTCACAGCTGGCTGCCCATACGCAGCCCCGCACCGCTCACCGAGCCCCTCGCACGCCGGAGGTGCCCTTGGCTCTGCCCCTGCCCCAGCAGAACGCATGAGGGTGGCACTGAGTCTTGCACCAGGTCCGGGGAGAGGAAGGCAGAGAACCTCAGAAGCTTCTTCAAGAAGGGAGGCAACAGCTGGAGCAGCAGCCCTCTCTCAAAATAACCCTCGCACTTGTTTATTATTGTCATTAATATTAATGGCCGTGCTGTTAATATTCAGATAGCTGCATTACTATCATCCAGGAGCACCTGGGATCTCTAAGCGCCCCCAATGGGATGTGGGTTCTGCCTCCAGGGCCTCTGCAGGTCACTCCCCACGGGCATGGCACCCATCCTACCCAGGTTTCAAAACACCCTCCTCTCTGATTGGCACCTGCCACAGGAAACCCAGAGCCACACGGAATGTGGAGCTGCCTCGAAGTTCCAGGGCCTCTGCTGGGACAAAGGGACTACAGGCCAAGGACCTGGACATGTCCAAGGGGCACAGGAAGGTGTCTGACAAAGGTGACCTAAGAAAGAAAGATAGTTCATTTCCCCTCAACAGCTCAATTTCCTGCAAAGTCAAAAAGAGACACGTGGGTTAAAAACAAAAATGAGATATCACTTTTCTTGACTAGATTGGCGAAGATAATTGTAATAATAATGGCAAATGCAGCAGCCGGCTCGCTTCCTGCGCACAAGTGTTATGCTGAACCCTAGTCTCCATGACATCCCCTCATGTACCCTTGACGGGATCGTAAATTCGTAAAACCTTCGTGAAGAGCAACTTACAAAGTGAGACTACATGCAAACTCTGCTCACCCCATGACCCAGCCATTTCATTTTCAGGAATTTCCTGTATGTTAATTATTGAAACAACTCTCCTTCTAAGTGAACTCCTCTTTTGGCTCCCCTCTGCACCCACCCATCCCTTCCGCCTCCACCCCTAACCTTGCCTCATGTACACTCATCTGTCAACCTGCATGTCATCTCCTCCCCACCTCCCCTGCCTAAGTGACCTGCTCTTACTCTCCCACAGCCCGTACACTTCCTTCGTCCTACGGGCACTTCTCCTTTGCACTCCGTAACCACCTGTTCATTGGGTAGTTATTTGCGTAAATCCTTGAGACACAAGCCCATGGCAAAAAGTTACTGTCTGGCCTGCTGGCAGGGGCTGGGTGTCCTGTCTTCCCACTACATCATAAACTCTGTAAAAGCAGGCACCGACCGTGTTGTTTTATTCATCATTTCTATCCCCAACCTGGCACTAGACTGGTATGTAGCACACACTCCATAAACATTTATAGCATGAATGAATGAATGAATGAATGAGTGAATGAAATGCACAGAGATATATATTCATTGACGTTGACTGCAGGGATGTTAATAAGAGCAAAACAATTGGAGAAACATGTATGGCCATCAGCCGGGGTCTGGGTAAGTCGAGTGCGGTTTAGCCATACATATAACGCAGGCATTAAAATTACGAGATGGATCTATATGTATTGACATGAAGGACGTCCGTGACATATTGCTGAGTGGGGAAGAAAACAGGTGACAGAACAGCATGTGCTGTCTGATCTCGCTCGGGGTAGAATTGCATACATGGAGTCTATTTGTGTGTATTTATGCACCGAGCGAAGTCTGGAAGGACGTTCACCAAAATGCTGCGTGGTTATCTCTGGATGGTGAAATCTGAGGTGATTTTTACATTTTTCTTTGAACTTTTCCATCTTGTCTGAAATGTTTGCAATGAGCATATGTATCCTTTTTTACAAAATGATGAAGCTGCTTTCAAAAGAAAAATATATAGATAGATACATTGGGAAAGGAGGGGGTGTCTTGCGAGGGGTTCAACCTGAGGCCAGGTGAATGGACAGAAGCTGAGCCCGGGGGCTGCAGGGCTGTCTCCCCTCTGCAGGGGCTGGGCTACAGGGAAGGGCATTTAGGGCTGAGCCGATGTCCGTCCTGTCTGCAGGCACCTCATGCCTGTCCAGCGTGGAGCTTCTAAATAGGGATTCCGCCCCTGATCCTTCTGACATGCTTTACCGCCTCGGAGCTGTTTTGCAAAACTCATAGCAGTTTCCACAGGCGCCGGGCTTCCTGGGACCGATTCCATTTTGAACAATAGCGGAGTGTCTGCCTGCGGGCGCGGTCAGCCCACCCCAGAGCAGCCTCCCAGCCGCCGTGAGCTGGGACTGCGGGGCTTGAGTGTCGAGGCCACGGCATGAAAATACATGAGCTCGTCCGTGTCCTCGAACTCACCCTCCTGCCACCCAGAGGGAAGGACGGAGGTGGCTGCCCCCCTTCCTGGCCCTCCCGTGCCCTGAGGGGACTCTCCCGCAAGGAGGTGAGTGACACAAGGTCCTTCCCAACACCCCCTTTCTTCCTGGATCACCCCCGCTGGTTCTCCTTACCCAAGCACCACCTAAAGCCCTAGAAGCTAGTTGACTTGGCCAAGCCTGGGTCACAGGGCAAGATATGGCAGGGCTCAGGGTTGAAACCAGGGTCCCCGTGCCTGCTCTGTGCCTGCCCTAATGTGAAAGGGCTTGGCGCCCCACTCCTTAAGATACATCCCAGGGTATGGCAGCACGGTCATGACCCCACACTTGGCCACAAGAGGCCCCACTTCTGGTCTCTGTCCTTAGCCCTGCCTCCCTCAGAATCTATTCTCAGTACCCACGGTGATCTCTATAAAACACAAAGCTCACAGCCATTCCACTGCTTAAAAGCCTTCTGTGGCTCCACATTGCATATGGGGGAAAACAAATCTATGCTCCTCAGCCTGACACTCAAGGTCTTTTGTGATTCAGCCTCTGTCCCGCCTCCCTGCAGAAGGTAGAGTGGTGTTTCTGCTCTGACCCTGACCCTCTTCTCCTTAAAGGCCTTCACTGGCTCCCCACCACCCTCAATATACATGCACATGATCTCCCCCCCACCCTTCCCACAACTGTAGCCTGGTCTCCAGTTTAACAGGAATGGGCCAGGCGGTATCACGGCTCCATGTCTTAGCTGTGAATGGGCCAGGCGGTATCACGGCTCCATGTCTGTATCCCCTCCGCTAGCTCGCTCTTCTCGGCTCCTTCATCTGGGTAACTAGCCTGCTCATCCTCCAAGATTCCGCTCAACCATCGCCTCCTCAGAGAAACTGTCCCCAACTCCTCCAAACCCCTGTCAACTACTCGGAGCAAAACAACGGTCCTTGAGCCCCCTGTGCTCGCCCTAGTAACCTCGGTCACTGCCTGTCCGCGGGTTCAGCTCTCCCGCTGCACTGGGAGCTCTTCAACTGCAGGGCGTCCTGTGCCCAGTGACTATTTATTATCGTTATTATAGGAAAGGTGGGTTTCATCAGTCCCATGGGGAAACTGAGGCACAGAAGGTAGAGAGACTGTCCAAGGTCGCAGAGCTAGAAAAGGATGAGGCAGGTTTGAGCCCGGCTGTCACTGTTTCCAGCGGGCTGTTCTTTCCACTGCATTACAGTTTCCTTTCAGAACCACTCTAGCAAGCACGTCATACAACACACACACACACTTCAACATCTACAGGAATGAACAGGAGTGTATCCAAACATACAGGAACACACCTCATCCCACTGACACACTGATGCACATACACAATTAGCAGACCCCACAGTGCACCTAACGACTCACACATTGACACATGTGAGCATCCACTGATGTACACATATGAACATGAACTTAGATATTTGTGCACATGAGCATGCATAACCTACACGGATGCACACCAGCACACACAAACATGTACCCAGGCACACATACATAAATGCGTACAGACATGCACAGACACATACATACATGCCCACAAGCCAGTCACAAATACACAGAGGCATGCACATACGCACGCAGACATGTACATGTACACACACAGAAATGTCCAGAGATGCACACATATAAAACCACACTCATATGCAGTCATATCCAGACTAACACAGAGATACACACAGACACAGGCACACACTCATATGAACACAGACAGCACGTGTGCACGCACACACAAGGACACATATGCATACCCACAGACCCTCACAAGAGGAAGCATATACACTGGCTGGGTACACAGATACACACATGCAGACACATTCCCTGAGACACGTTCGTGAACGGCGCAGGTCAAACGGAGCTTCTGCTAGGGGCGGGAGCCTGTCTGAGGTACCTCGGGGCGCTCACATTTTTGCAGCTCAGGAAGGCAGCTGACATACCAGCCCGGCTGTGATGGTATTTTGCATAAATGCTAATGTATTAATTACCATGTACAGTACACAGAGCTGCCATTTAAAAGAAAAAGTTAAGACTTTTTAATTCAAAAGCCCCATGTGGGGTGGGGGTGGGGGGCCTGCCCTGCGTGGTGGGTGGAAGCAGGCAGGGCACCCAGGCCCACGCCCACTGTCCCTGCACTTGGCTCCCCACCTGCAGGCTTCCAGCCCATCAGCCTGGGTCAGCCAGCAAGACCTCTGCCTCGGGGGTCTTGGTGCTCTCCGGAGGCCCTGGCACATCGGGGGCCCTTGGTCAGGAAGATGGTAGGGGCGTGTGGAGAGCAGGTAATGCCTACGCTGACGAGGTGGTCCCCGGGGTGGCGGGGGGAACCAGGGCAGAAGCGGGAGCCGGAGACGGACAGCCACCGGGATTCTTTTCTCCAGTCAGTCCATTCTCTGCACGGCAACTGAAGTAACCTTTTCAACCAGCGCACCGGATTATGCCATGCCCCGACTTTAATCCTTTCAAAGGCTTCCCATCGCTCTTAGAGTAAAGTTCACACTCCTTAAAGGGGCCTGCAAAGCCCAAGAGCTGGCCTTTCTCCTCCCTCTCGATGCCTCTGCTCCCCACTCCTCCTTTCTCACTAGGCACCTAAGCCGGCCAGTGGTCCCTCGGCTTCTCTAGGCTGGCTTCTTCCCATCAGCCAGGCCTCAGCTCACCTGGCGCCATCTTAGGGGGACCTCCCCGACCACCCCTGGCCACCCATCTAAAGGAGCCCCTCCCCCATCACTCTTACATCGCTGGGCTTTGTCTTCGTGCACACCTGCTGCAACCCTCCCTGTTGATGTGTTTTACTTGGTACTATATCCACAGCCCCCACTGTAAAGTGGGCTTTGGGGGGACTCTGCAGACCTTGCTTCATCACCATATTGCAGCCCCCTGCACAGGGTCTGGCACTTAGTAGATGTTCAGTTAAGCGTTTGTTCAATGAGAGAAAGGCCGGGAATGAATGAGCGATGCCCTTTCTGGCCAGCTCATTCCCGGTGCTAACCTCAGGCAGTAGTGCTCTCCACCTGCCGGGCCGAGCGGGCCAGCTCGTCTACCTCCCATGGGGGCTCACAGCCCAGAGCAGGAGCCGGAGGCCCCGTGCAGCAGGCATGTCCAGCATCACCTGACATCTTAGAGACCAGTGTCCAGGCCTACCCAGTCCTCCTTGTCACTGTCTTATATGGCCCTGCGAGGGAGGCATCGTTTCCCCAATTTCAGAAGAAACTGAGGTTCTGAGATGTAAGTGATTCTCCCAACCTCACAGCTTGTCAGAGGAAGAGTCAGGATTTAAATCGTGTTTGATGCCAATTCAGGGCTCTCTCCACGATATCACGGACCCTCTCTCCCCTGAGCCCTCAGGGATGCTCCTGGCAGCTGGAGCACAAAGGTGATGGACGGCCCAAAACATGTCCCACAGGCCACCCCTCTTGGAGGCAGGAGAGGCAAGGTGGTCCTGCCAGGCAGGTGAAGAGGGCGCCTAGGGCCAAACTGACTCACCCCCCCAAACACAGGGTGAAATCCCCATCTCTACTCTCACCCTCACACCCACTCAGTTGCCAGGTACCGCTATTCACCCAAACCCATGTCCACTGCCCTGCCCTACCAGAGGCCACACTGCCATCATCTCTCTATGTGAAGCCTCTACCCAGCAGCCAAAGTGATCTTCCTTAAGCTCACATCCTATTTCCCTCCCCAGTGACATCCCCACTCCCCACCCCAACTCCCTGCGACTGCCCTTAAGTGCTTTGTAAATATGCCTCATTGTTAAGAATGCACACTGCCCTGGCTGGTGTGGCTCAGTTGGTTGAGTGTCTTCCCATACATGGAAGGATCATGGATTCGATTCCCTATCAGGGCACATACCTGGATTGTGGGTTCAGTCCCCAGTCAGGGCATGTGCAAGAGGCAACCACTCAATGCTTCTCTCTCACTCTCTCTCTCTGCCTTCCTCTCACTCTGAAATCAGTAAGTATATCCTTGGGTGAGTATTGAGGGAGGAGGAGGAGGAGGAGGAGGAGGAGGAGGAGGAGGAGGAGAAGGAGGAGAGGGAGGGGAAGGGGAAAGGGAAGGGGAAAGGGAAGGGAAAGGGGAAGGGAAGGGGAAGGGGAAGGAAAAGGCATACTACCAGAGTTCAAATTCTGGCTCTTCCACTTACTAGCTGTGTGGCCTTGGGCAAGTTACTTAACCTCTCAGTGCCTCAATTGCCTAGTCTGTAAAATGGGAATAACAACAGTATCTTCCTCATAGGGTTGTTATAAGGATAAAATGAGTTAAAATATGTAAAGCACCCAAAAGACAGTACCTGACATCTGAAAAACACTATGTAAGAGTTCGTTGCCATTCACAATTGTTTCTCGTGATTATTTCGTTTGTGACTTTCTCCTCCATGAAGCTACAAGCTCCATGAGGATGGGGGTTAGACTGCTCAGCGAGGGCTGCTCAGAGGCTTCTGTGCCCACAACTCAAGTTCCTCTCTGCCCGCAGCCTTTGTTCTGCTTCCCCCTGTCTGGCTGGGTGTTGCCCTGGAGGGAGAAGAGGGGCATGCCCTCAGCAGGAAATGCTGTCAGCGTCAGAGTTCCAGTCCTGATGAAAATGACAGGCGGCAGCCAGACAGGACTGCGCCCCGTGGAGGGTTGGGTAAGGGCCGTACCCTCCAGAGCCCCAAGTCCCCTAGGAGGAAGCTAAAGCTTCCTTTGTCCAGAAGGTCAGGAGCAGCTGGCCAGCTGTGGGGGAGTTCCGCTGCCCAGCTCCAGCCAGCAGCCCAGATGTGCGTGTTTGCACAGCCGAGTCCGGGCTCTGAAGCAGCCTTGTTGAGCATCATGAAAGGGGGTTTGTGACAAGACAGGCGGCCTCCGCACCCCGGCTGTTCGCCTCCAAGACAGCAACCAGGAATGCAGCCCGCAGGAAGCCCTTCCTCCCAGGCCTGCCAAGTGCCCTTCTCCTGCCTGAGAAGTCAGGGCCACTGGCACGAGCAGGCTGAACTTGCCAACCGCTGACTAGAGTCTGGGTCTGCTCCTTCCTCTGTTTCCTGTTCTGTAAGATGGGGACAGGCCCCAATTTCTCCCTCTTCTCGGGGAAGGCAATGTGGATTATGGGAAGCTCACAGTCTCAGGGCAGAATACAACTTGGCTAAGAGCTCTGGAGTCAGAAAGACCAGAAAAGAATTTCCACCTCTGAGAACCTCTGTTCATGGGGTTGTCCCGGGATGAAATCACATCAAGAGAAGGAAGGACCAAGCTGGTGCTGACACACAATAGGTGCTCATAGCTCTGTGTCCTCTCCTTCTCGGGTCACCAGGCTCCAAAATGGGGAGCCTGAGGTTGCCTGCGTTGAGAGCAGGGGGTCCCCTCCCACTGTCCCAGAAGAAGAGCTGCAGCCAGAGGCCCTCGAACAGGCGTGGTGCCGGGCAACTGGGCAGCGCTACGCCAGGCATGACTCCACTTCCATGCAGAAGAGTCTCTGCCTCCCCCCAGAGCCCCAGGGCAGGGCTGGTACCTGGGCACAGGGGGTCTTAGATCTCCAGATACAGTTCATCCTCGGGCCTCGTCCAGCCCCGGGCAGGGCAGTCCCTGGGCTCAGCTGGTTTGCCAGGTACAGCTGTCCTTGGACATCATTGGTCACTGGGCAATGCTAGTCTCTGAACACAGCTGCTCCCCAAAACGGTCTCTGAGCACAGTCCGGCTACGTACAGTCCGCCTCTGAGCATAGACGTTCTCTGGCATAATCAGTCCCTGGGGTGCATGCCCCTGGGGCCAGTGAGCCCTTGGGTGGTCAGAGTAAGCAAAGTCAGTCCCGGGGCACAGATGAGCCGCAGTCCAGACACAGTGAGTCCTTCAAGGGTGTCTGAGGACAGCTGTTCCCGGGCACCGTCAGCCCTGGCGCACAGGGACTCCCTGGGCACAGTCACTCCATAGACACAGTCATTCCCGGGACAGCTGGCTCCTGGGAACACTTGGTCCCTAGGCATGGTCAGCAGTCAGTGGGCACAGCTGTTTCCAGGCTCAGTTGGTCCCCTGAGCACCTGAGGTCAGTCTTTGACCTCAGGATAGAGTGGACCCCCAACATAGTTCATTTAGAGCAGTGGTTCTCAACCTGTGGGTCGCGACCCCTTTGTCGGTCGAACAACCCTTTCACAGGGGTCGCCTAAGACCATCCTGCATATCAGATATTTACATTACGATTCATAACAGTAGCAACATTACAGTTATGAAGTAGCAACAAAAGTAACTTTATGGTTGGGTCACAACATGAGGAACTGTATTTAAAGGGCCAGAAGGTTGAGAACCACTGATTTAGAGCCTCCCCCTATTGATTAACATGCATAACCCATCACCCCCTCCTCTGTGGCCCCCATCCCTCTTCACATGACCTGGAGAACTGGAACCCACAGAAAGGATAGGAAGTATTCTCTGGGGTCCCAAGAGCCCTGGCCTGGCCTGCTTCATGACAAGTGGAGGTGGCAGGGCAGAGCTGTGGGACTGGTGCTCAGGAGCAGAGCCTGTCCTCGTGCAGGCGAGGGCTGGTGCAAAGCACGGCAGAGCAGCCCTGGCCGGAGGCAAAGACCCTCCTTCTCTCTACCCTGCTCCCTCTCTGTGCACAGAATGGATCCCATGGCTGCGGGAGGAGCAGGACTGGCCTGCTATAAGTCTCCGCATGACCATGACCATGGCTGTGGGGAAGTGTGTTAGCCAAGTTCCTCCTTGTTCCAAGGAGGTGCCGTCCCTGTTCTCTAACCAACATACTCACAGCCTGAGGCACGCACTCACAGGGAAGGGGAGGTGCCTGTCCCAGGGACCGTGAGCTCCAGGAGACAGCTGGTGCTAGACTTCTGCCTCTTCCTGGGTCTGCCCAGTCCCGAGGCTCCATCACCACCCAGCCCAGCTGGGAGCAGAGCAGCAAGCCCAGGGCAGGGGTCCGGCTGCGTGGAGGTCCGGTCCCCAGGCCTGTTTGGTTCCCGTTTCCTGAAGGGACATGATTCCTGTGGGATGATGACGCGATGTGGCATCCCATTAGCCAGCAGCACCTGCCTTTCTGCCCACCTTCCTCCCCGGCCCCCACGCACATCCATGTTTAATTGAATTGCCAGTGTAGTGGTGCAAGTCACATCTGTCTCAGGGTCTGAGAATGAAGTGAGTAGCAGGCTCCAGTCACCCATTACGGGGTGAGCCTGTAATCCATCCACACGTGAGCCCTGCCACCCCAGACAAGCCCCTACACTCAAGGGCATTCGGATCCCCTGGGTTTGTACTTTCAAAAAGAAATAGAAGGAAAAGTCTAGGACAGGAAAGGAAAAGTCTAGGACAGAAAAGGGTGGGGAAAGCATGCGGGACAGGGATTCCATGGAGACGGAGTGGGAAGAGAAACTGAAGAGTTGGCCAAGCCAGGGCCCAGCAGCCAAGAGATCTTCCAGCTGCAGACGCCCAAGGGTCCAAGAGCCAGCCCCCAGAAGGTTAATAATTAACTTACACTTTCTTGCTCACTAATGTCCCAACCAAAGCCATCCAATCAGGGAGTCCAAGAGAAGACTGTCCACAGGGAGTCAAAACTCGAAGGCTGGACGGGACGTCAAGCTGCAGAGACCAACGGGTTTAAACTAGGTCAATCCAGTTCAGGCCGATTCCAGATGGCTGCCACTAGATCTAACTGATTCAAGCCAGGCCTGTCGGGGCCGGCTCACATGTGTGGAGCTGGCCAAGACTGGATGAAGCTGAATCAAACTGGTTGTGACCTGCTCAAACCACCTGGAGCCATTGGAGGGCCAGCGACTCAACGCCTGCCTCCTTTGCGTTGGCCTTTGCCTAATATATCCTTATGGATTCCTTCCTCTAAAACTTCCTGAGTCCTTCTGTTTTCAGTATGTATTTTGTAAACGGTTTTTGATCCAAGCATCACATTATAGTGGCAGGATATACAATACCTGTATCTTCCCAGATACTGAGGTGGTTACATGGCTAAGTGCAAGGGCGGTCAGCAGCCTGGGCTCGGGTCCCCACACTGCAGTTTCCTCGCTGTGAGATCTTGAGTAAGTTATCTACTTATACTTACCCTCAATCTCATATGTAAAAAATCCAGTTCATAGCCCTAACTGGTTTGGCTCAGTGGATAGAGCGTCGGCCTGCGGACTCAAGGGTCCCAGGTTCGATTCCGGTCAAGGGCATGTACCTTGGTTGCGAGCACATACCCAGTGGGGAGTGTGCAGGAGGCAGCTGATCGATGTTTCTCTCTCATCGATGTTTCTAACTCTCTATCCCTCTCCCTTCCTCTCTGTAAAAAAATCAATAAAATATATTTTAAAAAAATCCAGTTCATGATGGAACTTGCCTCATGGGGGACAATTTTGCACATTGAGATTACATACATATTAGCACAGTGCCTGGCATGTGCTAACCACTCGGTTCATGGAAGTTATTCCTACGTTATTATTGTTCCTTGACTCTGACCTCAGATGACCAGGACTCAGGCTCCTGCACGGCCACTTCCCCAGTGTGTGAACTTGGGGAATTCATTTAACTTCTCTTCAACCTCAATTTCCCCAGCAGAAAATGAGGGTACTAATGTCTGTCCCGAGGGTCATTTTGAGGTTAAATAAAATGAACCAAGCACTTAGCACCATGCCTGCGGCATAGTAAACACAGTATTCCATATATGTTAGCTATTAGTATACTAATGACTAATACATAATGCTAACTCTGTGGTAAATGGTCTATGTATGTTAACGCAATTAATCCCCAGAACAACCCTAAGAGGGAGTTGCTATTATTATCCCCATTTTTAGGAAGGGAAACTGAGGATCAGAACATACCTCAGTGCCTGGTGATTCTGAACTATCTTAGGGAGCAAAGGAAACTGTGCATTTGTCAAGGTGAAGGGCAGTGAAAGACTGAGCAGAGGACAAGTCTTGAGGGGCAGGTGGTGATTAAAAGGACAGGCTTTGAAGTCAAGCAAACCTGGACTCAGTCCCCAGCTCACACACTTTTTAAGCCTCAGTTTCCTTCTCTCTCAAATGAGAATAACAATCCTTATCTCATGGAATTGTGAGGATTAAATTAGATATCGATGAAAGCTTGGACCTATAACTCAAAAAATATAAGCTCCCTCTCTCCTCTTCTTCCCCCAGGGCATTAGCCAACATGATGTGCATTGGCAGTGACATTTGTCGGGGTGACCCGTGTGTATGGCACACCGACCGCGCCTTTAGATGACATCTGCCCACACATGTGGTCCGTCTCTACTGCGGCCTCTGTCCAGAGGCCGCCCGCCCTCCCTGCACATCGAACACCTGCCGGCAGGGAGACGTGGCTCTTCACCATCGCATCACCTGGCCCGGGTTTCTGCTGGAACCAAGCACAGTTGTACCAGAGAAACCAACCAGATAGGTGTGACAAGCTGCACCTCAGGCCAGAACATATTTGTCGAGTGAAAATCCAGTGAGGAAAGAAAGGGAGGCCTGGGGGGGTGAGCTTCCTTGGAGGGGTGCTGCCAAAGGGCTGGGCCAGGATGTCTGGCCCTGAACCCACCAGTGTCTCCTTGATCCTGCATCTGGGAAATCTCCACCTGTTACCACCTTGGGCTAAGCCCCTTCCTAGATGACCCTCCTCTCTGCTTCCCAAATAGATGGATGGGGCGGCAACTTCCCCTGATCCCACTGATGATGACGGTGATGATGAAGGGGATGATGACATCTGGCACTATCTACAGCAAACACTGCGTGCCAGGCATCTTTTATAAAATATACTAGAGGCCCGGTGCACAAAATTCGTGCACGGGTAGGGTCCGAGGCCTGGCTGGCGATCAGGACCGATCAGGGCCTTCCTTCCCCTGGCTGCCGGCTGCCAGCTGGGGCCTTCCTTCATTCCGCACCACCTCTGGTGGTCAGCGCACATCATAGCAAGCAGTTGAACTCCCGGTCGATCAAACTCCCAAGGGAACAACTTGCATATTAGCCTTTTATTATATAGAATTAGTACATTCCCAAATTCTGATGGACTAGGACTACTACCTCTATTTGATAGGAACTCATAGAGGATGAATAACTAGTCAAGAGGCACACAGCTGGTCAGCAAGGGAAGTAGATATTTGAGTCCATACTTCCTCGTTCCAAAGAGGATATTTTCTGCATTCATCTTGATGGGCCCAGAATTCCTTTATTTACACTCTTCCTTCTGCAAAGATTAATGCCCTCTGTGTGACTGACCAGCCCTGGGAGAGATGCAAAGAACAAAACACGCTCATAACCTGAAGGAGCTCAAAGTGGAGAGATACAAATCACTGCAAAGTCTAGTTGAAGAGGGACGGTTTCACCTGAGTTGTTACATGGGTGATGAGAGAGACTTACAGCCCAGTGTGAGCGAGAAGGATGGTGGACCTGTTAGTCAGGTCTAGCTAGGCTGTGCTCCAGTAACAGCAACCACAATAGCACAAATGTCAGTGACTTAACATGTGAAAGTTTATTGATGGGAGCAGTGTAGAGAGAAGTTTATTTCTGCACATACAAAGTCCACTGTGAGTCCAGCAACCGTTCAGGACAGCTTTCTTTCCAGTGGTGACTCAGATCCAAGGCTGCTTGTGTCTTAGAGCAATGCATAGCTTCCAGGTTACCATAGCAAGCAAAAAGAGCTGGAATGTCACTCAGCAGCTCTTAAATGTTTCATTTCAGAGTGTCACATATAACTCCAGCTCACAGACCCCTGGCCAGATCTAGCACATAGCCCCATGTGGCCACAAGGAAGCTGGGAAGTATGAGGAAATGTGTCTGCCATCAAATGAAGCTATTCATCCCCGTCAGGCGACATCATTAAAAGTCTGATATCTAACCTGAAGAAGGGGATGTTGCTGTTCAGTTCTACCATTTGTGAGCCATGTGTGGAGTGCTCTAGGTGTTCTATTTCCAAATACTCCCAAACATATTGGGCCCCCAACAAAAGAGAAGACCAAGTTGAAAAAGGGACTTAAAACCTAGTCTTATAAGGAAGAGTTGGAAAGATGTTGGATCTAGAAGAGAAGCAGCTTCGACTATCTAATTTCAGATTCTTGAAAGGCTGTTATGGGACAAGAAGAATAAAACTGCTCTGTGGGTCTCCATGGGGCAGAGCCCAGACTGTGGACAATTACATAGGCACTTCCATGGGTGAAAGTCAGAGTGAGCACTTTTTAGAAGACTGCCTCAGGACAGACTGGATTTCCTGTAGAAAGAATATGCACGCAGAATCCAGAAAGCCATTGGTTTAGATCAGTGGTTCTCAGCCTTCCTAATGCCGCAACCCTTTAATACAGTTCCTCATGTTGTGGTGACCCCCAATTTCATTGTTACAAATTGAACATAATTAAAGCATAGTGATTAATCACAAAAACAATATGTAATTATATATATGTTTTCCGATGGTCTTAGGCGACCCCTGTGAAAGGGTCGTTCGACCCCCAAAGAGGTCACAACCCACAGGTTGAGAACCACTGGTTTAGATGTTGTGGAAGAATTCAGGTACCTGAAGGCGTTGAAATCGACATCTATTAGGAGTCCTTGCAGGTAGAGTTCAAATGGCAGGGGTAGGGAACACAGCTCATTCAGACTCTAACCTTGGTATCATGAGGCATCAGGAAGGACCTCGACCCTCAGGACCCCTAATAGTCAGGTTAGGCTAGGCTTTGCTACAGTAACAGCAGCAAAAACAAAACACTAAAGCGCCACAGTTTAACAAGCACAGGTGTATTTCTCTGGGGCAGGATGGACTGTTCAGACCTGTTTTCTCTGGACCCAGCCTCCTCCCCGCACTGCTTCTGTGGTAAGAAACTCTGCCGTCTGGGTGCCTCCCACTCTCAGGGACACTTATGAAGGACACCCAACATGAAAACAAATAAAAAGGAAATCACCCCATCAGAGCTATAAGTAATAATCAATAATTCAAAGCCTTGATAAAGTCTTGCTGGAGAGCGCTTCAGAGAGAAGGCACGGGCTGAGTTTCATGGTTAATTCAATGTCAATTAGCTGATTGCTAACTTCCCTCCAGCGAAATCGCATGCAGTGCAGGGGAGAGAAATCAAACGTGCTCTCGCTTTAACAAGCCTGGTGTTTCAATCATTCATCTCTGGCCGCAGGCTCAGAACCAATGCCAACAGACGTTCCTTCACAGTTTTATCAACCATTTCTGCATGTCACTGTTTTCTCAGCTGCCCTTAATTGTCCCAGGACCATCTCTGGCAACCAGGGCTACTTGAAACCCCAAGTCAGAAGAGCAACTTTCTGCTTCCTGGAAGATGTGGGACCCACAGCTCCTGAAACTCAGTTTCCCCATACTAATCTCTTCCTCTGTGACCAGTCGCTGTGACAATACGTGTAAAGGAGACAGCAGAAAACTTGGCACATGGTACATGTTCAATCAGGGTAGTTTTTCTCCGCCATGGCAAATCCTGAGATGGGGATGTTGCTCACCTCCAGGGCTCCAAGCCCCTATCGAGGCCATGGACGCCTTCAGCACCATGGCCAGAGTCTCTGCACAGAGGTTGGAGATGGGAGGGCGAGAGCTCAATGAGAAGATGCTGCCTGGCTCAGAGCTAGAGGGCCAGTGGGGAAATCAGTGTGAAGGGATCCTAGGGACCACGGTGGCCCCCTGCATCCCGCTGCACAAGAGGAAACAGGCCCAGAGAGGGCCTTGGACTTGCCCAGAATCACAAAGATGCCAGGTCTCTGGGCTCAGCATCTGCACATCTCAGGCTGACCTACAGATGCCAAGGTGAGGATTCTGTGTCCCCTTCTCCTTCCTGGGAACCCCTAGGTGGAGGGTCACAAGAAGAGAGTTATTGATGTACAGGGAAACCAGGAAGGGGCTGCTGGGGGGGCGGGGAAAGGTGCTATAGAAGATGTGGGGTCACCTGGGGAGCTCAGCCCTAGTTCAACATTCCCAGAACGTGCCCTTTGCCTACGCCTTCTCCTCACAGTTCCGAGCTGGGGCTCTAATCAGTCAGTCACATGCCTAGTACCGTGCACAGCACTGGGAGGGGAGGGAGAGGCTCCTCACACGCCCAGCACCTCCCCCTGGCAGGCAGACCTGTGTCTCTCTCAGTGTGTAGCATGCTGTGGTGGGTACTTTTAGGTGTCAACTTGACTGGGCTGGGGATGCCTGGAGAGCTGGCAAACATTATTTCTAGGTATGTCTCCGAGGGCATTTCCAGAGACATTGGCACTTGCATTGGCAGACAGGGTAAAGAGGATCGCCCTCACCAATGTGGTTGGCATCACCCAATCCACCGAGGGCCTGAATGAAAGGAAAAGGCAGAGGAGGGTGAATTTGCTCCCGGCTTGAGCCCAGGCATCCATCTTCTCCTGCCTCAGACACCACTGTTCCTGCAGACTTGCACTGGGACTTACACCACAGGCCCCCTGGTTCTCAGACCTCCAGACTTGGACCGGGACTTACACCACAGGCTCCAGACTTGGACTGTGACTGACTTACACCACAGATCCACTGCTTGCAGACAGATCATGGAACTTTTCAGCCTCCATAATCTCTCGAGCCAACCCCTCACAATAAACCTGTCTCTACGTATCTATATATAGCCCATTGTTTTGCTTCTCTGGAGAACCCTGACTAATACACATGCCCATACCTGGTAGACCGTGCCCAGGTGTGAGTGACTGCAGATATTTTGTCCTGGGAATATTCCTTCCAGGACCCACAGGTCCTCTGGATCCCTCTCCTTTCCCTGGGGGCTGGGAGAGCCACTCTCTAGTCTCCTCTGTCACAGGCCACAGCTGGGACTTGCCAGGTACGCCCCAGGCCAGGGCAGAAGATCTGGGAGCTGAGCCCACCAAGCCGACCTGTGGGCCCTCCCTATTGGAGATGTGTAGAGTGCTTGTTTTTAAAAGAAGAGGAAAGAACCACAACTTCTGCCCTCTGTTAAGCAGTGTAGCATAATCCTGAAAACCTATAGAGCCAGAGGCCTGGGTTTGAATTCTGGCTCTACCATGTCCTGGCTGTGGGATACTGCAATAGCAGTTTCACCTCTCAGACCCATTTCTTCACTTAGAAGGTAAGGATGATGACAGTACCAAACTTACACGTTGTTGAAGGGATTAAATGAGAGAATTCATGCAAAGGGCTCAGCACGGTGCCCAGCATAGAATCCGTGTTTCATGGAGAAGCCGTTCCATAAATCTTCCCCTAGTAAAGTTTCCTTAGGGAAAATTCCAAGCTCAAGGGTACGCTAGGAGTCTGTCCACAGCAGAATAAGTGTGGAAGTGCTCAAGCGTAGGCTGGGCCCCTCCGACCTCCTGGCCCAGGTAGTATGGGGCTCCGTCTGAGGCCACTCAGGGCCAGCCTGGGGCCGGCTGGGGCTCCTTGGGAGGTCAGAGTTCAAGCTCAGTCTGGGCCCAATCAAAGCTCTAGATTGACTGGGAACGCAGCCTTGGGAAAGTCCTTCCCTATCAGTCTCAGTTTCCTCACCTTTAAAGTGGAGCACGGGTCCCGCCCCGCGTGCCTCCCAGAGGGCTTGGGAGGGCGCCATGCAGTCGTGCGTGTGAAGACTTGTGTCAGCCTCAGAGACGAGCTTCACTCCTCAGAGTTCCTTGCGTGGCCCTGGCCCTCAGGCCTGCGGGGCGGGCGGGAGAATCTCCCCTTGTTTGCATGTGCCCGTGGCCAGGGCCATTCCCCGGGGTCAGAGCACTCAGACAGGGGACAGGTGGGGAGAGGCAGACACCCAAGGCTCTGCTGCTCCTCCCAGGAGCTGGGAGCAGGAGGCTCGGAATTCGCTGCACACATGTTTGCTGACTTCTCTGCACTCTGCCAGCTTCGGGCATTCACTTCCCAGAAGTTTATTTGAGGAGACGCAGAGCAGCCGGATCCGGGTTCAGCAGACCTGCCCAGACAGACAGGCTGAGCCCTTTCTCACTGCCGCTCTCACACGCTCCACCTCTCGCCTCCTCTCTGTCTGCCTCCCCTTGGCCACCTGCTCCTCGGTCTCTTTTCTCCTTCTGCTTTTTATTCTCTACTTGATCCCCTGCTCCAGATTCAGTGCCTGCCCTTCTCAGCCCTGCTCGGTGCCCTGGGAGGCTGACCCCAGAGGACCCCACAGCCTGAGTGCCGGGTTGGGTTCAGCTGGCGGGAGGCCCTGGCGGAGATTACAGGGAGGGAGGCGGGGTGGGAGGTCAGGGATTCCTTCCCCACTCCCTCTCTCCTAGGCAACATTTTTAGCCGGGGCTGTGTTTCTCCATGACTCATCTTGCACCGGCATTCCGTCCTCCCCAACCAGCCCTCCCTGGGCTGCAATAACACCCTCTCCTCCCATCGCCCGTCAGCCCTGGAGGTGGTGAGGGCTCCCGAAGATTGCCAGCCTCTCTGGCTGCTTGCTCACCTCCACCCATGTCTTGTAAGTAGCAGATCCATTTCAGTCCCTGCAGGTAAACCATTTGAGGGGAATTCTGTTTCCTGCCAAGACCCTAATCCCTAATTCCTCAGTCCCACCCACACTCTCTTTGACGTCCTCAACATCTCTCACCATCTCTCCCTCACTGGTTCTTCTGAACTCAGGCAGGAAACACTGAGATTGCTTCTGTCATATCCCTTCGTGGAGACCACCCAGGGTGCTGGGGGTAGGAGGAGGGGGCCCCTACTGTTCACACACACACACACACACACACACACACACACACACACGCACCAGAATCAAGAGCCCTTGCATCTTCCTCGCAGGTCGCAGGTTGGACAGAACTAGGGACAGCTTGGAACTCAGAGTCAGAAGAGCTGGGTTATAGCACCCCCTTTGCCACAAACCAGCTAAAGCAGTAAGCAACCTCCATTTCCTCCTGTACAACTGACAGAAATGCACGTCTTCCCAGGCTGTTAGAGGGTCTGGTGGGCGGTGGATGTGGATGTGGTTTGTAAACTGTAACCAGGATATCGGTATGAGAAATGATTAGAGTCCCCACAGGAGCCACAGAGCTCCTGCCTCTCTAGGCAGGTGGGGGAGGGGTGGCAGGCTTGCAGGACAGCCAACACCCCTGACCGTGGCTGCTCCCTGCCCCACGCCGGAGGAGGAGCGATGCTTTCCAAAGAACAGGCTAATGCTATGGCGGTTGGGGTTGGAGCTGGGACTGGGCTGAAATTGGGGGTGAGACTGTGGTTGAAATTCGTGCTGGGATTAGACTTAGGCTGGGGTTGGTGCTAAAGGTCTGGTATTGAGGCTCTGGTTGGAGTTGCATCTGTGTTCAAGTTGAGGCTCAGACTGAAGCTGATGTTGAGATTGAAGTAGGGTCGGGGCAAAGATTGAGACTGAGCCTGTGATGGGTTGGAATTGAGGTTGAGGTTAGAGCTAAAGCATTTAGGGTTTAAGGTTGGGGCTGCATTCGAGATGGGTTAAGGGATTAAGGCTGCAGTTGGAGTATAAATTAGGTCTGAGGCTGCAGGTTGAAGTTGGAGGGGAGGCTGAGATCAGCACTGAGTTGAGACCTGAACATGAACCTCCAGAATCCTCCTGCCCTCCACAGGAAGCTCCAGAACCCTCCTGCCCTCCACAGGAAGCTCCAGAACCCTCCTGCCCTCCACAGGAAGCTCCAGAACCCTTCTGCCCTCCACAGGAAGCTCCAGAATCCTCCTGCCCTCCACAGGAAGCTCCAGAACCCTCCTGCCCTCCACAGGAAGCTCCAGAACCCTCCTGCCCTCCACAGGAAGCTCCAGAACCCTCCTGCCCTCCACAGGAAGCTCCAGAACCCTCCCATCCCTCCACAGGAAGCTCCAGAACCCTCCTGCCCTCCACAGGAAGCTCCAGAATCCTCCTGCCCTCCACAGGAAGCTCCAGAACCCTCCCATCCCTCCACAGGAAGCTCCAGAACCCTCCCATCCCTCCACAGGAAGCTCCAGAACCCTCCCATCCCTCCACAGGAAGCTCCAGAACCCTCCCATCCCTCCACAGGAAGCTCCAGAACCCTCCTGCCCTCCACAGGAAGCTCCAGAACCCTCCCAGCCAGCTCAGACCTCCACTGGCCTTTGGGAGTCTAACTGACCTGCACAGTGGAGGAGTGACATACTGACATCTCCTCCAATGCCTCTCTCTGGGGTGACTACATTCCTTTATTGTTTCGTTCATCCAGTCAATCACCTATTATGTGCTGAATGTTGTCCCAGATGTTGGAGACGTACTGGTGAGCCAAGGAGATGTGGCCACTGCTCTCATGGAGCTTCCATTTTAAAAGGGAAGAAAGATAATAACCCAACAATCACAGAACTGGATATACACTCCCCAGTGCGCAAAGGGCTGTGAAAGGCTCGGGAAGCCACGGGCGAGAGCGCACCGTCCCAGAAGCTGCTGGATGTGATAAAAGCTCCCAACGGAGTTCAAAGTTCATACAGGGGAAACGGAAGACAGAGGAATGGACTCCAGCTCGTAACCAAGGAAGGCTTCACAGAAGAGGTGGCATTGTGCCAGGCTCCCCACGGTCTCCTCCACCCATGAAGCTGGGAGGCAGTGGATGCGGTGGATTTGGAGTCAGATGAACCTGAGCTCAAAGCCAAACTATCCAGTTGCAACCCAGCTAAGCTGTGTGGCCCTGGGCAAGTAACTTTCCCTCTCTGAGCCTCAGTTCCCTTCTTTAAGACAGAGAAAGTTCCTACTTTGTGGAGCGTGTGTGAAGATTCCAGATGTGGCCCTAACCGGTTTGGCTCAGTGGATAGAGCGTCAGCCTGCGGACTCAAGGGTCCCAGGTTCGATTCCGGTCAAGGGCATGTACCTTGGTTGCAGGCACATCCCCAGTAGGGAGCGTGCAGGAGGCAGCTGATCGATGTTTCTCTCTCATCGATAACTCTCTATCCCTCTCCCTTCCTCTCTGTAAAAAATCAATAAAATATATTTTTTTAAAAAAAGATTCTAGATGTGTGTAAATTCCTCGCACCTGCGAGGTGCTCAGTGAATGTCAGCTCCAGTCCCTTTTCCAGGTCAAGGGGAATAGCAGGAGCTCCGTGCAAGCAGCCGGCACCCCAGAGGCGACCACTCGGGGTCCAGATCTTCGGGCTCCAGCTGTCACCCCGACAGGCCCAGGCGGATTCCTCCCTGGAGTTCACGCTCCCTAGAGTGCGGGCATGATTTACACAGTCATCGGGACAACTCCAAATTGGACTAAAACCTAGTGACTGGAAACGAGACGAGTAATGAAATTCTACGCAGGAAATTTACAGGGGAGATTTATTGGGTGGGTTTTATTTACGATGCTGAGCACTTAGGGCCCTGGGGTGGGGTGCGCATTGGACAAATAAATCCAGTCCACATCACCTGCACGGGCGCCGTCTCCACTCAGCCGCCCGAGACTCCTGCTGGATGGAGACCCCTGCAGCATCCCCTGTGCCCGCTGAGCCCACACCCCACCACCACCACCCGGCCCTCCTCCATCCTCACCACCTCCTCCCTGTGCTGCCCGCCTCTCCGGGGCCTGGGTCTCTCCCTACCTCTGGGAAGACAGCTGCTTCATTCCTGGGCAGGCTGTGCCTGAAGGCTGGACCTCGGGAACGCCGGGGGCAGCGGCTGGACAGCAGGAGCCCCAGGGGTGGCCAGTCCAGGGGTTGGCACCTAATGAACCGGACCAGCGAGTAAGTGAGATGCAGGGTGGCAGGCAGGCAGGGCAGCAGAAACCGAGAGCAGAAGCGCCCTGACGTCCACACCCTCTTGTGGTCAGGTCAGGGGAGCAGCTGGGAGGAGCCTCGGGGAGAAACCGAGGCAACTCTACACTGCACCTGGGGCCAAGGACCCCGTCAAGAGCTGCCAGAGTGTTGTTAGCTACAGAAGCGGAGCCTTCTGCTCCCTCCGCTCACAGCTGTCCCTCCCCCGGGCAGAGGGAAAAGCTGCCGACCCTCATAACCTTCTCCGTGCCTCCTCCCCGACCAGCCGTTTCTTTGCCTCCACCTGCTACTCTTGACTCTAATAACTTTTTTATCTATTTTCCCCTCCATTCACCCCACTCCGAGCACACTGGGCTCCTTGTCATTCCTCCAACATGCCCAGAAAGTTCCTGCCTCAGGACCTTTGCACTGCTTAGAAGGCTCTTCCCCCAGTAAGCAGCACAGCTTACTCCCTCGCTTCCTTAAATCTCACCTTCTCAGAGGCATCTGACAGGTTCCTTACCCAGCAAATTTCAACATCCCCCTGGGTACTTCCTAGCCCCCTTCCCTGCCTTATTTTTTTTCTCCTCAGCGCAAATCACTAAATGCTTTCTTTATATTTTATTTATCTTGTGATTGTTTGTCTCCCCCACTAGAACGTAAGCTCCAAAAGGGCAAAGACTTTTGTCTGTCTTGCTTGCCGCTGTAACCCATAGCTCCTAGCACAGGCCCTGGCATAAGGGAAGCATTGATACAAACTTTGTGGGTGACCGGGCTGGTCTCTAGTAGCCACACTACAGAGCAGTGTGCATATGAGCAGGTGCAACGCGCCAGGCACTGGGCCGAAGGCTTCCGTGATCACCGCTGTGAGTGGCTCATTCAGCAAGTGCCCTCCGTGCTGGCTCCTGGGCCAGGCACAGGGGGCACCAGGTGACTCAGACCCAGGCACTGCGCTCAGGGAGCTCCCAGTCTGGGGGCAGGAGAAACCCAGACCTGGAAAAAGCAGTTTCATGTGTTCAATGCACAGCCCCTGGGAGATGACAGAGGAAGTCAGCCAGGAAGGCCTGGACGCCGGGACCCCCAGAAAGACTCCTGCAGGAGCCACCCCACAAGCAGCCTTCGCAGCCAAGCAGAGGTCCACAGAGCCAGGTATAGGTCTCAGCTCTGCCATTTACCAGCTGTGTGACCTCAGATGTTCCTCAATCTCTCTGTGCCTCAGTCACCTCATCTCTAAAATGGAAGTAATACAGGCTACTCCTTGGATGGCTATCAAGATGAAATGAATTTACAAAACTCTTCAAACAGACCAGAACATAATTAATAAGCATACAATGAATGTTAGTCATCATTGTTATCGCTTTTATTGTTGCTAATGAAAATTGACAGGCAGAGGGGAAGAGGAAAGAATTCGGGGGGACAGCCTGGGCAGCGCTTAAAGGCAGAATAAGTACAGGCATGTTCAAGGTCAGAGCGGAGCCTTTCACCATGGTCTCAGGCTGTGCTAGCAAGTCTAGCCATGGGCTCTGTGGTACGTGAACCCTGATTTGCAGCATTTGCCAATTTCTGTGAAGTCAGTACTCCCACCACGGCCTATTTCCAACTCCCACAGTGACATCACTGAACAAGGAATTGGGAAGAGGTGCACAGTTGGCACTTGTAGGCCCACACAAGCGTCCATTGGCTCAAAGGGGATGGCCTCTATCCACTCCAAACCACGACAATCCCTGGCAGAGCTACCTCCATCTGTACCCTGCCTCAAATTGGGCTCTAGAAGGGAAAAGATCAGGCATGGGGTAGGGGGCAGGGAGAGACCAGCTCAGAGGTGGCCTGAGGTCCATGTGTGGCCGGACCTCAGAGATCCCTGTTCCAGGGAATCTTGGGAGCCAAAACACACACACACACACACACACACACACACACACACACACACACGCGCGCGCGCGCGCGTCTGAATCCACAGCCCTGAGGCCCGGACCTTCAGGATATGGGCACATCTGCCTCTGGGGGGGCCAGGGGTATTTGAACCCTTGGAATCCTACATGGAGAAGGAAGGGAGGGGTGCTTCCCAGAACCACACATTCCAGCCTCCCACACGAATTCCCTCCCGAGGGCCCGGCCCCCTCCTGTGGGCTCTGATGAGGGAAGCTCCAGAAACCGACTTCAGAGACTTGGGGCTGGGCCAGCCCCCGCAGAGCTGCTTTGCCGAGGGGGGAGGGGCCCTCCAAGCTCCGGGGTTTGCCACCTTGCTCCCTCCCTCCCACCTGCCCTCCCCAGCAGGTTATCAGCGTGAAAACAGGAAGGCTGGCAGTGCTATTAATAATACATGAAGCCAGCGCTGCCCCTGATCTGGCGGGCAGGCAGAGGCGGGGAGGCAGCTCCAGCCCCCAGGGAGGGAGAGAGCGGGGCTGCTGGGGGCCTGCCTGGCTGTGGGATGGGGAGGGGTGGGGGGAGCCCCTCTGCTCCTTCTCCCAATTGCTTTGTGTACATCCAACACGCAAGGCCAGACCCTGGTGCTCCCTCCGTTTCTCTGACGGCCATTTCCCTCCTCAGGCACCGCCTGGTCCTGCGGAAGCCGTAGCCACTATAAACATCTGGCCTGGGATGCAGGAGATCCGGGGATTCGGGAGGACACAGAAGGCAGAGGAACAAACCAAGCTTTGGTGTCCAACAGATCTGGGTCTGGATCCTGGCCCAGGACCACCGACTGTGTGACTTCGGATAAATCACTTTACCTCTCTGAACCTCTGATTCTTCATGTGCAAAAACAGAGACTACTAAGAGGATGGAGCAGTCGGTTGGGCATCATCCCATGCACGAAGAGATTGCTGGTTCCTTTCCCAGTCAGGGCACGTGTCCGGGTTGTGAGCTCCATCCCTGGTGGGGAGTATCGGGGGAGGGGGTACAGGAGGTAGCCCAATTGATGTTTCACTCTCACATCATCGATGTTTCTCTTCCTCCCTCTCCCTTCCTCCCTCTAAAAATCAATAAACTATTCTTTAAAAAAAGAAAAATGAGGGAGTGAGCATGTGAAGAGGTAGGAAGATCACTCCTGGCAGAGGGAACAGCAAGTGCAAAGGCCCTGAGGTAGAAATGACCTTAGCAAGTTTAAGGACTTGCAGGGTGGTCTGTGTGGCTGGAATAAGGGAACAACAGGGATGGTAGTGGGGGGGAGATCAGCAAGAAAACAAGAGAGTGAATCATGCAGGGCCTTAAAAGCCATGGTAAGGACTTGTGAGATGGGAGCATTTAAAGGACATGAACAGAGGACAGACATGATCCAGCCACGATGTGAGAGGCTCCCTCTGGCTGCTGTGTGGACAATGGACTCTGGAGCAGCACTGCCCAAGGGAAATATGACATAAGCCACATACACACACATAAAAAATCATTTACAGTTTTCCAATGGCCACATCAAAAAAGGGAAAGAAACTGATGAAATTAATCTTAACGATATATTTTATTTCACCCAAAATATTATTATCTCAACATGTCATCCATATTAAAAAAAATATTAGAGCCCGGTCAGTGTGGCTCAGTGGTTGAGCATCGGCCTATGAACCAGGAGGTCACAGTTCGATTCCTGATCAGGGAACATGCTCAGGTTGTAGGTTCGATCCCCAGTTGGGGGTGTGCAGGAGGCAGCCCATCAATGATTCTCTCTCATCATTGATGTCTATATGTTTCTCCCTTCCTCCCTCTGAAATCAATAAAAGCATATTAAAAATATCAAGAGATTTTTTTCACACCAAGTCTTCGACATCCAGTGCATATTTTATACTCGCAGCTCACCACAATCTGGACAGCCGCGTTGCGAGTGTCCACTGGCTGCGTGTGGCTACTGTATTGGGCAGCACAGCTCGAGAGGGGCAGGAGAGAGACTGGGAAGACCCGGGAAGAGGCAGTTGCCAGGTGCAGAAAAAAGAGGCTTAGAGTTAGAGGTGGGGGTGAGGATTAGGAAGAAAACAAGGATGGGGGGGGGGAGCTGAGCTGGAGCCCACCCGGGGCCCAACGGTTGGAGTCCGTGTCATAGGTCAGATTCCCTGGAAATGCCCTGAGACTGTGAGATGTGCATGAAGGGGGCTGATTGGTGAGCACTTGCAGGAACAACAGGAAGAGAGGGAAGCAACGTTGGGCAAAGGGAGAAACCCTTGTGCCAGGCGGCCACACCAAAGGCCTCCGCTCATCTCTCAGCCTCTCAAGGCGCTCTGGCGCTGGGACCGCCCCGCAGAAGTGAGCTGAAGCAAGGAGACCTGGCCTTTGCACACTCCCGACCAACTGGCCAGCCACTGGGTGCCGGCTGCCCCCAGGGAGCAGGCACAACGTTGGGCACGGCACCCGCCTTCCTTCCACCAAAGGCAATTCCCGGAGAAAGGGGACAACAGAGAGGCCTCCTCACTCGGACAGCTTCTTCCTCCCGGGAAGAGCAGCAGTGATGCCCTGGCGGCGGGAACACCGAGCCCAGGCCAGCCCTGGCCGTCAGGAGCCTCTGAGCCCAGCTGGGGAAGTTTCAGTCCCTGGAGGAACTCAGGCCCAGCTGGGGGCTGGGTCTCTAAACCACTCTCTGCCCCCCACAGCACGGGACCCATCTCACAGCCAGTCCTCAGGTTCCAGTGCAGCTTTGCAGCTCCCCCTGCCCCCACTGCTCCACAGGGAGGGGCACATCCCTGCCCCCATCCTGGGGGAGGATTCCGATCTCTGCTCAGCCGGCTATTGTGAGGCCTGAATGAGCTTAGGCAAGTGGAAAAGTTTTGTTCACTGTGGGGTGCCATCCCCGTGGGAGGGGCTGTTATTAAGCTCCAGACTTCCTGCCTGTGGAAGGGCTGCTCCCCGGGGCCCACCACTTTCTTCCCTTGGCCTGGACTTCCCTCCCTGACCCTTCTCTTCTCAGCCCTTTGCATCTTCCTGCTCTCACCACATTCTCTCGCTCTCTCCTTCCCTCCCTCCATCTCTAGATCCCTCTGCCTCTCTGCCTGGGTCCGGGTCTTTGTCTCTGGCCCCTTCTCTGAGTTTCACCTCCAACCAGGGCAGCTCAGAGCCACCCCACCAGCCTGCCCCGGGCAGGGGAGGAGAGCAGGAAGAGTGACCACAGCAGCAGCTCGGCTCAAAGCTTGCCCACCCACCCCTCTGAGCCCCCTCGAGCTCCTCCTCTTGCCAACACAACAGCCCCCTTGACCCTGGTCCCAGGCTGTTTGTTTACCACGGCAGCGTGGAGAGGCTTTGCAGCCACTCAACTTCACCCTCCGAACGCTTGGTGCTGGCACGGGGCCAGCAGCCCTGCAGCAGCGCTGGCGGGCTGCCAGGCAGCCAGCGTCCTCAGGCTGGGTCATAGTGAGGGTCACAGGCCTGGCCCAGCGGGGATGGGAGCAGCAGGCAAGATCCCCACGACCCTGGCCCCAAGGGGTGGCCAAGCCAGGCAGCTGCTGACAACCCCACAGCAAAGACGGAGCCTTGGCTCTATAGGGAGGGGCCCCCACTCCTCAGGGAGCTTCTCTAAGAAGCAGGTGGGGAGAGGAAATGCACACACAGAAGCGTTACAAATGTATAAACACTGACCAGCTCTCCAACACACACACACTCAGTAAGTATAACTGAACTGATGGTTCTGTTAGGCATTCAGTCAGCGGATGGGTGGATGGATGATGGATGGATGGATGGATGGACAGACGGATAGACGGACAGGAAGACAGATGGAGTCACAATTTCCAGGTTAGCATAGCCCATCAGTACAAGATCTTTCTTCGTCCCACCCAGAAAACACCCTTTGTTCACCAAAGACTGAAGAGCCCGACTCCTTCCTTGACCCCTGAAAACAAGTTCTCTATTTCCGCTTCTCCATCCCTTTTCCTACAGGAGAGGGTGAAGAAAAGTCCAGGCCATGGGCATGGCTGGTGGTCAGAAACCAAGAAGCCCACCCTGGCGGAGGCCTGTGCACTGATGTTCTCAGGAAAGGTCAGAGGGAGCCAGGCAGGGTAAGTTCGCCCCTGCTGCCTCCAACGGAGTCCACAACGCACAGGCAGTATCACCAGACAACAGGTATGGAACCTTCTTTTCTCCCTGCCAGGAGCCTCTGCCCTGAGCTGTGACTGGGCTCTCTGAACAGAGCCCAGAGGACTGAGCTGGAGCGGGGCCAGGAGCGGAGTGGAGGAGAGGAGACAGGGGAGATATGGCTGGGAACCCCTGGGGAGAGGAAGCTATGAGGCAGGCCTGGCTGGATGGGATTAACCTGGGCACCCCACCCTCTCTAGCTCCAGTCTACTGGGTGGCTTCCAGGAGGCTCAGGGCCTGATCCTGGGCAGGGCAGAGCCAGGACATGAAAGACCCTGGAGCTGTGATGTTCTCAGGGTCACCCCACTCCTCACCCACTGTGGGGATCCTGGTCTTTCTGGGTGGCAGACACCGGGTGCCCCAAGGTGCTGGGAAATGGGAAGAGTCTGGAAGAATCAAAGGGAGCCATCTAACCAGGCTTCTCCGGCTCCTCGTATTGTTGTGAAGATTAAATGAACTAACATATGGAAAGTGCTTAGGAACCTAGTGAGTACTAAAGGTTAGCCATCAGCCCCTCAGATAGTGTCCAGCACAAAGTGGGCACTAAATACTTGTTGAATTGATGAATGAATGAATGAATTAATTAATTAATTAATTAATCCTGCTCCCTCTTAGCCCCTCTACTTCAAGATACAAATCAATGTTATCGCTATTAAGATAATATTGACATTAAGTTTAATCCTACCCAAGGCCTTTGCACTTGCTGTTCCCTCTGCCAGGAGTGATTTCCCTCACATTTTCACATGGCTCACTCCCTTACTTGATTCAGGTCTCTGCCACTGGAAATGAGGAAGGGCCCTGACTGCTGCCTGCTGACAGAGCACCCCCACACCCCCCAAGGCGTCTCTCCTTCCCTCGTCAAGGGCCTTTACCAAGTATGAACACACACACACACACACACACACTCTTAACTAGACAGCCCAGGGCTAGGAACTTGAGCCAAAGGGCTCTGGCCGGGCAGGTGTCCCTCCATTCGCTGATGGCCATCAGTATCCATGCACGACACAGGCTCAGCCCACCCACAGAGGAAGTCCTGCTCTGTCCCCAACTACCGCTCCTCTCAACCAGCCTTGGCAAGAACCACAGTACCAGTAGAGTCCACTGGACCAGGGTTTAAGAATCCTATCTCGTCCTAACTGGTTTGGCTCAGTGGGTAGAGCGTCGGCCTACAGACTCAAGGGTCCCAGGTTCGATTCCAGTCAAGGGCATGTACCTTGGTTGCGGGCACATCCCCAGTAGGGGGTGTGCAAGAGGCAGCTGATCGATGTTTCTCTCTCATCGATGTTTCTAACTCTCTATTCCTCTCCCTTCCTCTCTGTAAAAAATCAATAAAATATTTTTTTAAAAAAAAAGAATCCTATCTCTAACACTTAAGGGGGGGGCCTTTTATTGAGCACTTACTGTGTGCCAGCCACTGTGCTCCTTACACACTTGCGCTCATTTAACCCTCACAACAACTAAGCCGGGTAGGTATTATCCTATTTTACCGCTGGCCAAGGCAGAATAAACCGGCTAAGCACTTGAGTTATGGAATGAGCTGCATTCAAGTCTGGATTCTTCCACTTACTTGCTGTGTGACCTTGGGCAAGTCGCTGCAGCTCTCTGAGTCTCTGCTTCCTTCTCTGTAATGAGAAGATAAGACAGCCACTGCCTTTGATCCCTGTGAGGATCAAAGGAGATAATGGATGAAAGTGCCGCCTGGTACCAGGCATGCAGCCTTCAATCAAGGTCGGAGCCTGCCCTTCCCTCCTTATCTCACCAGCTCCCCTGCCAAGGTTTGCAGGCTGGGACTGGTCTCTCCGCGGTGCCAGGCACAGGGCTGGGCATAGCCAGCGCACACAGAATATTCTTGCCGATCGGCAGATTTTCCCAAGGCCTTAATTGCAGAGCGCACTCCCTCTCCCAGAGCACCCAAGCGGGGATCTTGTCCTGGCCGCATGCGGGGCTGGAGGGAGGCCCCTTTCTGGCTCTGAGCTTCTATCTTGTTTGAGAGCCCTCACCGCCACCACGGGCCCTCCCAGGACCCCAGGTCCTGTCCTGATTTCTGGGTCTGAGTTCCTACCTTAAAAGCCTAACCAGCATCCTGGCTTCTCCAAGATCATGGCCACCTATAGGCCCACCAGTCACTCACCCAGTGCCTGGAGCTCTGACCCTGCCCCAGCCCCCTTAGCTGGGCCATGCCATAGGCTTAAAGACATGCCCCACTCACACCAGCTGCCCCAAATCACACCTCCAGAATCCCAGGCTCCAGTCTGCCCACTACTCAACCCTCTGGCCACCACCCACCTGCCCACAGCTGTTACTTGCACTTCCCCACCCAATAGTCCCCACACAGGCACACTCAGAACCTGCAGCTCATCCACCCTAGCCATGCCCTCTGCTGGGCCCCGTAGGCTGGCAGAAAATCATCAGGGCACTTTGACATTAATCAAAGACACGCATAAATAAATATGTGTAAATCACATGCAAACCAAGGTGGAAATTTACATCTTTCACTGCTGAGTTAGCATCTTCAGGCACCCACTGGAGTGGCTGCCTACAGCTCAGGAGGTTTGGGACAAGAGCCCTCCCCCGCATTTAGGGGCCCACTGATTGATCCCAGATTCATCATTTGAGATTCTCGAACTTACAAGTTGGCAGTACCAACCAGCACTTATTGATTGCCTACTCCATGCCAGGCATCCTCTTACCCTCTAGCTTCTACAGGCATTAAAGGAGCTACCATGCAAAGTGTTACCAGGCACACAGGAAGCATCCAATATATGTGGGCACCCAATATATTGATATTATCAGTATCATCTCTGAGCCTGTTTGTTCATTTGTAAAATGGGGATAATAGTGCCATCTAACTGGTGAGGATGCAATGTGTAAACCCAGGTAGAAGCACAATTCCTGCACATGACAAGCACTCAATAAATCTCAGCTATTATTATAAATAGTGTGTGTCCATGCCAACAAGTTCTGGAAAGATATAGCCAATAGGAAGTAGTTATGAGGCGTGAGGCGGAGAGATTCAGGGAGGACTTCCACTTTCTGTTTCACATATTTCTAAGGTAAAGAATTTTGACAAATGAACTGGTATTGCTTTTATCAGAAGCTAAAACAATAAGATATTTCCATTTGGGGAATAAAAACCAGCATTCATGCCTCAGCTTCCTCCCAGGGGTCTGCACCCTTCCCTACTCGGCCTCTCTCCCCGTGTGCTCTCCTGGGGATCTGTGTTCCCCCACACCAGGTAGGCCTGACCAGGGACAGCAATGTTCTCCGAACACACCATTTATATTAATAACAACTTCCAAGATTGTCCCTTTCTGGCAGGGAGAGCAAACCTAGGAACCGTGGAGCGTTTCCACACAAGCTAAGCCAGGACTCGATTCTCCCACTTGCCCTCAGGAGTGGGGCTTGGACCCCGGTCGAGGTTCTCTTTCTTAGATTTAGTACCACGGCCCACAGGGCGGCCATTATGTCTGGATTCAATGCTGCCCGGGACCTTCGGTGCTCTTCCCCGCTCCTGTCAGCAGCAAATATATCAAATCTTTGGATCCTATACATCTCCATCCTGGCCACGGACAAAGATCACTGGGCAGGACCGGCTCCAAAAGGCCCTTGTCCAGGGTGCTCTGTGCCCATGGCCCAGCTCCTTTGGCTTCTGCCAACCCACCAGGAACAAATAAGAAGACAAGCCCTCTTCTCTGAAGCACACTTCTGCAACCAAAAGCCAGTCTCTCCCCTCGCCCATTAAAAACAAAAAGGCCCTGGCTGGTGTGGCTCAGTGGTTGAGCATCATCCATGCACGGAGAGGTCCCTGGTTCAACTCCAGGTCAGGGCACATGCCCAGGGTTGTGGGTTCCATCCCGGGGGGAGGGGTGGGGAGGGGGCGGGGAAGGGTGTGCCGGAGGCAGCCCATCAATGTTTCTCTCTCTCTCCCTTTTCCTTCCTCTCTCTCTCTCCAAACTCAATAAAAACGTATTTTAAAGATAAATAAATAAAGAAGAAGAAGAAAAAGGAAGTGAGATTGTGGGAATAGCAGCTCCGTGCTGCTGGGTTCCGAGAGCAGACAGAGCAGGAACACTGGGGGCTTTGGGCCCGATGATGTACACAACAGGGAGCGATGGAAGGCTTTCCAGGAAGCGAGTGACATGTCTGAGCTGTGTCTCAGGGGAGCACTCAGACTTGACTCAACAAAGGGGCTGGAGAAAGAGAGAACTGTCCTAGACCCGGCACTGGATTTTATGACCTATCTGCTTCCCTTACACATGCTTTTAACTCTGGTTTCCTGGAGCCGCTGGGGTGTAGGCTTCGGCTGTCCCTTGAGGTGCCCAAAGCGAGCAGACCAGTGAGCCTACAACTGGAGGTAAACTGAGGCACGACTACGATCCCTTCCCTGGTAGAAAGGAGAGCAGGGACATGAGGGTGGCACATGCTCTGTTCTCGGCCACAAACCAAAGTTGAGACTCAAGGGTGATTTTATCTGCAGTGACAAGCCCACCCCCAGGCTCAGACAGGTTCTGTCCCAGGCTCAGCAAACGTCCCCAAGTCAGACAGATGTCCAGGGCTCAAACAGACATTGCCCCCAGGCCAGGAAGATGTTGCACCAGGCCCGGACAGATGCTGTGTCAGGTTCAGACACACGTCCTGGGCCCAGACAGAAGCTGTGCCAGGGCCAGATAATGTGCTGGGCTCAGCCAGGTGTCCCAGCTTCCAACAGATGTTGTCTCCAGCCCAGGCAGATGCTACCCTAAGCTCGACAGATGTCTGCCACCAGAGATGCATAAAGATGCTAAAAGGTCCCTGGGAAAATATAATTCCTAAATCTTCCTTTTCCACTTTCAACCTCCACCTGCCACCCCCCCCCCCCCAAGAAAGCTGAGGAAAGCATGCATGGAGTCCAGCCAACTCTCTCCAGACTCTCCCGATGTGTAACAGCCAAGGAGCTGTATCATCCTGTTCTTCCCCCTGACTCCAGGCTGCCGCACGAAGGGGAGGAAGGGACATACTGTGGGGCAATGCATGAGGCACGTGAACAGGAGGAGCACAGGGCATCTGTGCTATCTGTGGGGTGGTTAATAGTGATGCCCAGGCTACCGGAACTGACTCTGCAGGAGATGAGGGGATTGGGGGGGGGGGGGGGGAGGTTAAAGTAAGGGCCCAACCCCCTAAAGCCCTACTCAAACCCATATTTTTGGAATTAGAGGGGAAAAATCCTGTGAATTTCTTCCTACAGTCATATCTCTGGTCAACACCTGAAGAATGTCATTCCTGGGTCATCTGAAGGTGATTACTGCTCCAAAGCTGCATTAAGCCAGAGAGAAAAAGGAAGAAGGAGGTTGGCCCAGTGTGGACATGAAGTGGGAGACAGTCGCATTCATCAGCTTGGCCCTGGATGGAAGCATGACTGTCCTTCCTCAAGAGCTCTCGTGGGGGCTTCCCGGACCAAGAAAGGAAAAAGAGCTTCCCCCTCTTGGCCACACAGCTCCCATCAGGACCTACACAGCAATTGGGGTTCGGGAACTGTGGGGTACTGGATATTCCTGGCCCATGGAGGAGGTAGCCATTAGGGCTAAGATGGGGAAGTGAGAGGTGTTCCCCTGAGAGCCTGACCGCCCCATCCACCTTAAGGGGCCTGGCTGCATTACCTCTTCTGGAGGGGAGCCTGGAGGCATGGCTCATGAATATGTAAATTAACCTTGAGACACGCCCACTACTGGGACCTAATGAGACTTCCCTCCATTTCAACCTACTTCCCCTCCAGAGCTACCTGGAGGCTGAGGACGGTAAGGTGTGGTCTTTAAAACCACTCCCCAAAGGAAACGCTGTCTGACAGTTACAAACACTAATGCACACACATTTAATACACACCCAGCACAAGCACCCTGACACAAGCACACAAATACTTATGGACATCTATAAAGTACAAACACAGGAACCCCTGTCAGCATGCTAACATAGTCATCACATACACACACCACGCCCCCAATACACTACTGCAAGCATTGTACCACACACAAAAGCAGAACTCTCCTCCCACCCTTCCACCCCACCCAGGCTGCCCCCCCAAATCGGTATACAAAGCCAGCCCAGGAAGCCACCTTCATTTTCTAATGATAGAGACGAGGACTTAAAATTTAAGTCTTAAATTATCACTCACTGCTCCCACCCCACCCTGTGGTGGTGAATTCTGCAGCCATCTAGATAAAAAGTGTTAAAAAAAAAAAAAAAAAACCTCAAACCCAGCCCCAGCCTTTCAGAGTGATTAATCCCACTAATGATTTACCGATTTGCAGCGAGCGTGTTCTGCATAACCGGATTGTGGGCATTAACACCAGCTCAGAGACTGCCATTCCGCTAAAAATGAAAGTAAATTTCAAGAGCAATTGGCCACCCCGCGTTTGAATATTCTACTGATGCGCTGGGAGGACCCCCACCTCCACCCACAGGCCAAGGGGGCTGAGGCAGGGAGGGAAAAGCAAGGAAAGGTTCATCCCTAAGAGATATTTCACCTTCCATCTCGCCTTCCCGTCACCAAGGCTGAGAGCTAGGGAAGTTCAGGTTAAATAAGGGAGAAGGCTTGTTTCTCCTCTGTCAAAGGCAGAACGGCCCTTTCATCCCCTCCGCTCCTCTCTTAGGGGCTCTTTCAGGCACAGGAAGGACAGAAGATGTACAGACACTTGGACGGTCTGAGTTTGGAGGGGGAGTAGGTGAGGGCTTGGGAGCTCAGAACAGCAATCACATGCCACGTGGGAGAACTTTCTGGATGGTGGTGAGTACAGTGAATCTGTTTAGCTGACCCCAAGCTGCACCAAGGCAGCCGATGGACAAGCCGTCTCTGGCGCCGCCCCCGGTGGGAATCTGTGACAGCCGGGATCCTGCCAGGCTTTTCTAATCGAGAACACGTTCCAGGCCAGAACTACAGGGTATGGGCGTGGTCACTCCCGACATCGCTTAGCAAGAACTGGTTGGGGGAGCAGGCGGGTTCCGATCCTGCTCACATAGCCTCTTACTCACCCCAGGCAGCTGGGGAGGAAAACCAAGCCACACTTCCCCTTTCCAAGTTCCCACCTGGGCAGTCACCTCACCCCGCCTTCACAAGAAACCAACAGAGACCATCTGCCCAGCTGACAGATGAGGAGGTTGAGGTTCGCAGCAATTAGGAGGCTCAGACTGGCCCAGTGTCATCCAGCAGGCCTGATCTGAGTCAAGATGGCACCCAGATCTCTTGACACTCTGAGAACGGAAAGGTAGTGAGCTGTGGGCGCTGCTATCCTGTCCCTGCCCCCAGCCCCGTCCACCCCCAGCCTAGTCTCACACCAAGACAAAGACTCAAAGCCCTCAAGTACTAGAGGGCATTACTAAGACACCAGCTCCTCCAGCAACCCTCCCCCTGGGCCCCAATCTCCCTCTCCAGCTCTTCTCAGCACTCCTGACTTCAAGGAATCCAGGCGGAGTGTCTTGAAGCCTGTCTCCCCCCGGAACTAAAAAGGCCTTGGGTCTGCAACTGCATCTACTCTCAGCGATTCCTGGACTCCAAGTCCTCACTGACCAACTGACAAGACACAGCACAGGGGCTCACAGTCCAGAGAGGGAAGGCAGCCAGACCCAGCTGCCCCCTCTTCCTCCCTCCCAAATCTTGCTGAGTTCGCCATTGTGCAGGCTCCCCTGTCTGGGGGCGGGGGGGCGGGGGATCTGGAATATTACAGCGCGTATGTGGCCGAAAGGGTGCTCATGGGGAGTGTCGCTGAGATCTAGAGGCTGTGTCTGAATGTAGATGGCAGAGATTCGTGTCTGTAACTTGGGGCTCTGCAGAGAAAGGAGATGGGGCTGGAGCTTGTGTAGTTGCCAGTCAGCCTGGCAGAGCCTTCCCCGGCAGCCCCTCTGGCTCAGAGACCCCCCACAGTGAGGGCCCCATCTGCTGGAGGCTCGGTGACCTGTGTCAAATGAGCAGGCGCTCGGTCACACTCCAGAGCCTGGCGGAGGCCAAGCCACTCTGGGAAAGCCCTGCAGCTTCTGGCCTGGGGGTGGGCTGGGCAGGGGCCCGGCTGGGGAGAGAGGCCTGGGAGCCTCTGAGCCTGGCAGCAGCCTGGCTGGGCACCATCCTCCACAGACAAGGGGAGTGACAGAATATGAAGAGAAAGGGCTTTCCTGCTTCCTTGAGACTAGCGCTGCTGCCAAGCCACATGGACCAAACTCTGGGCGAGGCATGCCCCTTCCTCCTCTCCTGATCCCCGGGGAGATGTGTTCGTTCTTACAGGGTGCAGGTACATGTGTGTGTCTATGTCATGTGCGGGGTGGGCCCCTTTGTATCTGTGCAGCGGGGCGAGGTGAATGGACGAGGCTGGCTCTATGCTCAGATGTATGAACACGAGACTGTGCCTATTTGTGTGAATTCACATGCCGGTTGAGAGCCTCCATGCTTGTGACCCCAAAGGCCTGTAAGTCTCGAGTATTTCTGTGTCGCGGAAGGAATGCCTACTTGAGCCCATTTCAGCCTCTGCGTAGGTTCTGCGTAGGTTCCCGTGGACACACATGCCTGTATGTTCATTGTGTGTTGGTTTGTGTGAATATGAATATCTATGACTATCCGACCTAGTGGTGCAAGTCCATGTGTCCCTATTATAAATCTACGCTTGTCCCTGGGCTAAAATGCATGTGTGTACCTGGGTGTGCGTATGTGTGTGTACATACATCTGTTCACATGTCTAAGCCGTTCTGCGTCTGTGCGAGTCAGCTGGGTGTCCGACTCTTGTGTTCCAAGTTCTCCCCAGGGTCCGTGAGCGTAGGCTCCGGGAGAGAGCGGCTGTCCTGCTGCACGTGTCTCTGCCAATGACCATGCCACAGTCCCCTGCATCCCACACAGGATCTCTGGGAGCAAGACCAAGAGGATGTGTTCGCCAGACTTTCTAGAGAATAAACTCTCAAATAAGAGAAACTTCTGTCTCAAGACCAAACCCTTTTCATTGTCGAGGGTCTAAAACTTCCAAAGCAGAGAAGGGGATAGCATCCTTTCCTAGTTGGCACTGCGGCTCACCCCAGGCAGCATCGAACATTCAGAGGGCATCTAAATGACATGCTTGCTTCATCTTTGGAGCCTCAGAGCAATCCTGAGAAGCAGGCATGACTGTTCCTGTTTTAAGATGAAGAAACTGAAGCTTCTACAAGCAAGCCACTTAGCACAACGTCACAGGGCTGCTGATGGGAGTAAAGGGATTGGAACTGAGATCTGCTGACTGACAAGCTAGTAAACTAGGAGCCTGACTTTGTTACAGATGCCCCTCAATTCAGCACAGACATGGAAACTCAGCTTAGAAGCACCAGCTGGCCTTTCTTTCTACCGGAGAGCTACCCAAGATAGGGCAGCGGGCTCTCTCTTGCCAAAGCCACCACCTCCACTGGCAGCCTCCCCCATCCCACTGGGGAGAGTAATGAGGAGAGGGACCGTCACGGGTCCTGTGCCCTCGGACAAGCCTCGGTTCTTCCCGCTCTGCACTGGCGATGACAGTCCCAGTGCACTCTCTCAGGGCTGAGAGGTGTAGGTGCCATGATGAATGAAAAGCACTTGGTAAAGTACTGAGCCATCGCTCAAGTCTCAGTGACAATTCCAAAAACTTGACATCACAACACCTGTCCACTGTCCAGACATTTCCCCTCCTCCAACAAAAACTGAGACCAGCCCTAGCTCGTTTGGCTCAGTGGATAGAGTGCTGTCCTGTGGACTGAAGGGTTCCGGGTTCGATTCTGGTCAAGGGTACATGCCCGGTTACATGCTTGATCCCCAGTAGGGGGTGTGCAGGAGACAGCCAATCAATAATTCTCTCTCATCATTGATGTTTCTATCTCTCTCCCCCTCTCCCTTCCTCTCTGAAACCAATTACATACATATATATATATATATATATATATATATATATATATATATATATATATCTGAGACTATCAGAGCTGAAAGGGCCTGAGAGGTCAACTAGTCTAAACCTCCATAAACCCAGTCTACAAATGAGGAAACTGAGGTTTAGTTAGAGCAGGGGAGGAACTTGCCCATTCACTGGGCACTAACAATAGAAACAAGCAGAGTAAAAGCCCTTTCTGAGGCCCTATCACCCCCATTGTCTCGGGCCACCCTCTGACTTACCTTAGCAAGACAGGTGGGCTGCCTGGGGTCCCACTGTTGCCAACTTACAGATAGGAAAACCAAGAGCTAGAGACACTGGACCAAAGTTAGTCTTGCCCAGGAAGATGGTGGCGGCCCAAGCGTCAGTGTCGTGCAGGTCTGATCAGGCTGGCATGAGGCGAGCCTTCGCTACAGGGGTCCCAGCCGTGGTCCACCCCCTGGCGAGGGGCCAGGAAGGTGAGTGGACCAGGAGGTCTGCTGCTTCATGATCGTATGAAGGAAAGGTAATTGGAGGGGACCACTTCCTGGGCCAGAGTCCAAGAAAAGTCAGCATCCCTAGCTGGATTCAGACACAGCTCGTGAAGTGAGGGTGGTACCTAAGGAGCCTGCTCAGGACGGGGGCCACTGGCCAGACAAGGACCTTGCCCTGTCCCACTCCATCCCTTGGGGACCAACCAGAGGCAGGACCTATGGTGTTCAGAGCACAGCCTGTGCCCAGGATGACCTTGTCACTGTGGATGTGGCAGCTGCCACCAGATCCCTGTCACCCTTCTTCACACTCTGAGGCTTTATTCCACAGTCCTGACTTGCCCTATGGGGCCCTAACTGGTTCTCCAGCGGGGTCCTATGATCTGGGACCCCCAGAGCCCTGGAATCTATGAACCCACTGGAGGCAAGACCAGGGAGAGAAAAGATGAAGACTGTGCCAGCCAGACCTCAGTGTGGAACAGAGGCCACAGCTCACTCCACTCAGCCCATAACTCAATGTGGGATTTAGAGTCACAGACCAGCTGATGCTGAGGTCCGAGTCCACTTAGGATCCTTCAGAGAGTCCTCAAGGGGGAGGGATGAGGAGGTGCCTGCATTGCATGTCTCACCCTTCCAATAAGGCCTTCTCTATCTCAATTCCCTTCTTGGTAGCCTCAAGCAAGTCGGTTAGAGCCAGCCCAGGGCTTCATCGCAGGCTGGACAGCTCCCGGCTGAATGCTGGATTTCTGAAGTGCCAGACGCCTTTTCCCAAGTCCATGCCACTCCTCACCCACAGCTAGTTTCCCAGGACGTGACCCCGATATGACCCTGGCCAATGAGCCAGTCCGGCAGGGAGGAAAGGAGCGAGAAGGCGGTATGGGGCAGACGTCGGTGAGCCCTGCGTATCCACCACCCCTGACTGCGGCGTTTTCCCCAAAGCCACAGTCTAATACCTCTCCTCCGAAACCCGGAAATCCCGCGCGGCCTGATTACATCGCGGCCACCGGCTGTTCCACCGCGAGCCACCCGCACGGTACTCACCTGGGCCGCGGTGCCGGTGCCGGTGCCGGTGCCGGGAGAAGGGGAGCCCGCGCGAGGCGTGAAGCTGGAAGCTGGGGCGGGTCCGAATCTGCCCGCGCTGGACGCGCTCTCGGGCGGCCCAGTGGCGGCGCTGAGTCTAAAAGGAGAAGAGGGGACAGGAGACGCGCCGGGGAGACGCGCAGGGGACAGCTCTATGCCCGCTGTAAACCGCGGGAGCAGGGCGGGCACGATGAGCAGCCGTGCCGGGACCGAATCCGGCACCCACGCCGCCTCCCGCTCGCAGCCGCCGAGACCGCGGGAATCCTAGCCGGCTGACAACCGCTCCACGGAGGGAAGAGCGCGAGGGCGCGAGGGTGAGCCGCTTCTCGGAGCCCGAGCGCCTCCCGTAGCCCGCAGTCCTCGCCGCCGCCTCTGGCCTCCCGACGGGCGGGAATTCAGCTCGCGTGGAGAGTGGGACCCGCCGGGCTCCGAGCCTCCAGCGCGGGGGAAAAGAGGGGCCCACGCAGCCCGGACCAGAGGGGGCGCGGTCCCACGGCCACCCCCGCGCCACTCCCCCACGTGGCAGCCGCGCCCCCGGGGCGTGAGTGTGTACGCGGACGGTGGGGGGCTGTGAATGAAGCCCCAGCGGCCAATCAGCACGGTCGGCGCGCGGGACCCCGGGAGTGAGGCCCAATGGCGAGCTCTGGGGCGGCCGGGCCGAGCGGCGGGGCGTGCGCGGTGTGGCGTGGGCCGGTGACCGGGGGGAGGGGAGGCAGCTCCGCGGGCAGCCAATGGGCGGCGAGTGGGGGTGGGGCTCCGGAGCGCTGAGCGGGTCGAGGCTTTAAGCCGGCGGAGCG
>NW_005871308.1:1287005-1288081 GCF_000147115.1 Myotis lucifugus
GAGCGGCTGCACGCGGGGGCCGCGTACCGCGAAGTGCAGAAGCTGATGCACCACGAGTGGCTGGGCGCGGGCGCGGGCCACCCCGTGGGCCTAGCGCACCCCCAGTGGCTACCGACGGGAGGAGGCGGCGGCGGCGACTGGGCTGGCGGTCCGCACCTGGAACACGGCAAGGCAGGCGGCGGCGGCACCGGTCGAGCCGACGACGGTGGCGGCGGCGGTTTCCACGCACGCCTGGTGCACCAGGGGGCGGCCCACGCGGGCGCGGCATGGGCTCAGGGCGGCACGGCGCACCACTTGGGCCCGGCTATGTCGCCGTCGCCAGGGGCCGGCGGGGGCCACCAGCCTCAGCCGCTCGGGCTGTACGCTCAAGCGGCCTACCCGGGGGGCGGCGGCAGCGGCCTGGCCGGGATGCTGGCGGCGGGCGGCGGTGGCGCGGGACCGGGCCTGCACCACGCGCTGCATGAGGACGGCCACGAGGCGCAGCTGGAGCCGTCGCCTCCACCGCACCTGGGTGCCCACGGACACGCACACGGACATGCACACGCCGGAGGCCTGCACGCGGCGGCGGCGGCGCACCTGCACCCGGGCGCGGGAGGCGGCGGCTCGTCGGTGGGCGAGCACTCGGACGAGGACGCGCCCAGCTCCGACGACCTGGAGCAGTTCGCCAAGCAGTTCAAGCAGCGGCGCATCAAGCTGGGCTTCACGCAGGCCGACGTGGGGCTGGCGCTGGGCACGCTGTACGGTAACGTGTTCTCACAGACCACCATCTGCCGCTTCGAGGCCCTGCAGCTGAGCTTCAAGAACATGTGCAAGCTCAAGCCGCTGCTCAACAAGTGGCTGGAGGGAGACCGACTCGTCCAGCGGCAGCCCCACCAACCTGGACAAGATCGCGGCGCAGGGCCGCAAGCGCAAAGAAAGCGCACGTCCATCGAGGTGGGGGGTCAAAGGCGCGCTTCGAGAGCCAACTTTCTCAAGTGTCCCAAGCCCTCGGGCGCACGAAAATCACGGACCCTGGCCAACAGCCCTGCAGCTGGGAAAAGGAGGTGGTGCGCGTCTTGGTTCTGCAACCTGGGGGC
>NW_005871308.1:1288181-1321170 GCF_000147115.1 Myotis lucifugus
TTTCAGTCCAAACCTGGGCGATTCGGCTGCGGCACTGATGGAAGGAGTGTGCGTCTGTTCTCACGCGCAGAGGAGAGGGTGACCCAGGCGAGCGCCGCCCCCCTGGCGACGTTTGGACCGGGAATTGGCCGGCGGAACGTTGTTGCTACTTCGGGGCCCGCGGCCCGCGGGCGGGTGCAAACAACACATTAATGGCTCGATACAGAGACCGCGCGAGTCAGGGTTTACGCCAGCGCGCGAGCGCCGCGCGGCCTGTACTCTTTTTGTTCGGTTGCTTTGGATTTTACAAAAAGCCCAGAAACTTTAGAACAAAACCAAACACCCGACGACCTTCTCCGGCGAGCGGCGAAGAGGACGGATAGGCTACGTCGCCCGAACCCCGGAGAGAAAAGGGAAGATCCGGACCGCGCCAACTCACCCGGGGCATCCTGCCCGCCGCCTGCTCCCTGTCCCCATTCCCTCGACGACCCCCATCCCTGCCCCCCGGGGCTGTTCGGGGCCGGATCCCGGCAGCGGCCTCCCCACAGCGACAGGTAACGCGGTACGGGGTTAGGAATTCCCCGGGAGAGAGGGGGAGAGAGGGCGTAGAGAGAAGCGTTCCCCATCCCCTCTCCCCGGCGCGGATACCCGAGCCTGCGGATCGAGAGTGGGGGACTGTCACTTTATTCGCTCTATGCCTCTTCTCTCCCAAGAGGATGCGCCCCGTTCCCCTGATCCTTCCTCCGGGCTCGGTTTTTTACGGTTTTTATTTATTCATGGAGCCTCTGGGCTCCTAGGGTCCTTCTAACTCCGCCCGCGCCCTTAATTTAAATCGCTGTATACTGTATTTATCGGGGCCCCGGAGGGGAGGCCGCGAGAGCCGCGTCTGTGTATAAAAGCAGGAAATAGCCAAAGCTTTAATCTAGCCTAATTTATTTTTTCCTCTTACCGTCCCAGCCCTACCCCAAAAGAGCAAAACAAAACAAAAAAATAACACAAAAACTAACAAAAAAAATTTTTGAGTGCTCATTTTCGTTTCGTTTTATCCGAGCTCCAACTCGGTTCCGGCCACGCTGTAGGGGTCTGCGCTCCCACCCACACCCCCGATGGCAAGGGGCTTCGGCCCCGCTGCAGACCGACCACCGCACAGCAGGGCCCCTGCTCCCCGCGGGGCCCTGCCCTCCTGGCCACAAACAAATGAAACTTGGAAAAGTTGGAGGTATTTTTTAACCAGCTGTAGAAATAAGCCGTTCCCTGAGAGCCTTCTGCCTGAGTCCCTGCAGCTTCCGTCTGCTCCCTTCGCAGCCCCCTGGGAGGTGGGAGGCTGGGAGAGAAATTCCCCTAGTTTGGGGTGAGGTGGGAACCATGTAAATATGTGAGATATGTACACACTGGCGGGGAGAAGAAACATTTTGTGCTTGATTTTTATTTTTGGTTTTCCGGGTTGCCCTCCGTCCCCATCCTACAGGATTTTGTACACCGACTAATCCGAAAAAGATATTTTAATATGATTTCCAGATTTCTGACCCGTCTCTATTTATTTTCTGGATGTGTCTGGAGCTTCCCCCTCCTCCATTTCTTGTTTCGTTTGTTACAGTTTGAATTTAAATTTTATTTTTTTTATTTTTTGGAACAATGTTTCGGTGCATTCTCTTTGTATCTTTATTGCAAAAAAAATAATAATAAGTAGACTGGGAAGTTCCCTTTATATTTATGTTATAGTAAATATTTTATTACTCACATAAACATGTACCCCAGGGCTGTGTCCTGTCCTCTTTACTACCAGGGCTGGGTGGGTTTGTGGGTAAAGTGTGGGGCTCCCCTGGCTCACCTCCCCTAAAGTCTTGGCCTTGCTATTGTAGAGAAAGGTAACCACAACAACCCTTCTTCCAGGCCAGTATCAGGACCCCCTGTTACCTGGGCCACAGTTGGGCCCCTGCCTCAGGTGAGTGAGTTTAGGAAGATGAAGCTGCCTCGAGTCCCCTCCCATAAACAGACTATCCTGAGACCAGACCTGAGCCAGGACAGTGAACCGCAGGCACCACGCTGAATTGGGGTCAGCGTTCCTCGGGCACAACTCCACTGCTCTTCTTACCCAAGGAAGAAACCCACCTGGACCTGGACCCTTAGCCTGGCGTCTTTGTATCCCCCACCCCAACCCTGATTTTGGTTTCATTTTGCACTCCCAAGTGTGGGGCCTGGGCCAATGTCACCATTCCGGGTCCTGGGGCAGCTGGAAGCTGGCTCAGGTCCCACCAGCCCATCCCAGCTGGCTCTCCAACCGCAAGCACAATGGTACCTAAACCTACTTGGACTCACTGGCGGTTCCTGCGGTGGTCCTTGGTGGGCTGAGTGGGCCTAGGGAGGGAACCCTACCTGTTTGCTTCGACAAAGGCTTCTCAGCAAACAAACCACCTGCCTCAACTTTTCCTGCAGAAGAGTGGGGGCGTAAACAACTACCACCAAAAGCGCTGCCATCTCCTCTCTAGGGACGGACACCCAAGGACCGCTCCCCACCCCCTACCCCCATCCAGGCAGGGACGCATATGCCCATGGGAGGACTCCAGTGTGCAATCAGAACCTGGGTGGAGGGCACAGACATCCTCAAACATCCCCTTCTCCAGCCTTCAGCAGCAACACGCCCCCTCCCCAGAGTCAGGGTGGTGGAGGCAGATCAGTGTCCCAGGCCCGAAGCTCAAAACTACCTGTGTCCCAGCCAAGACCTTCCTTTAAAACAACTCTTTTTAAAAATATGAATAAAACAGCTCTGTTTTCTCCCTTCTTTCTTTTCCCTTCTCAAGAGAAACTATACCAGGTTTCTTTTACTCTGCATGGGGACAAAGCTTGAAGCCACAATTGCTTGACTGGGGAGAAAGTTGTGTCCCCAGTGAGGGTGTATGTGTGGCCCCTCTCCCACCAGGGACAAGCTGCCAACTCCCAAGCCTGTGAGAGCCGACCGCATCTAGGGTGTCCAGAGGTGCTCCCTGGCCCCAGAGTTGGGGGTCCCTGCCAAGCCGGGGTCTCAGGGTGATTGTGCCACACGGAGAATTCTGGTGACTTTCTGGGCTCTGCCTCTCAATCTTAGGAGAATTGTCTCCGCAAGTACAAAGTTCTCAAATGCCAAACCTCTCCCTCTGCTCCTTATTTTTTCTCCCACTTTCACTCCAGCCTAGTGAGCAATTAGCCCTGTAATTGGCACCCGTGTCCCAGCCGGTCCCCATACTGGCAAGCCAGTGAGCCTCCCCATGCTTCTTAAAGAGGTAGCCAGGAATTTCTGGGCCAGTGAGGTGACAGCATGGCCCAGAGCATCAGGCCACCCTAGCTTGGCCTCTCGTTTCCTGCTCCACGAAGTACGGAACTTCGAAGCAGTCACACTCCCTCCTTACATCTCCATTCCTCGATTTGTCCCACCCTCGGGGCCCTGAAATGGAAGCACATGGAGCTCGCTCAGCACGCCGCCCTGAGCCTCAGCAGGTTTGGAGGTTGGAAAGAGTGACTGGGAAGACAGGGGTCTTTCACCGGCCTCTGCCTGCAGCTGACACCAATTGATTGATTGATTTCCCAATTATCTGCTTAATCCTGTACAAGAGGGTGGATTTATTATTTAAGCAAGTCAACTCAAAAACAGCAAAACAATGCGGCCTCCCAAGAACCAGCAGCAGCTGACCAGTAGAACAAAAAGATGAAAAAAAAGTAGAAAAGGGGACGGAAGAAAATCTTCCACTTTGTGAGGTTTTTGCTTAATGAGACACCAGCCTGGGGCAGCTACCCAGGAACCAACCCCTGGTCACTGAAGGCCCCCTGGCTCCTTCCCCGTCTCTGGCCTGGGATGAGGGTAGGAACCATAGCACATTTGACCATTAAGGAAAAGCCATAGGGAGAGAAATATTTTACCCTGGAGTCTTACTCCCTGAATAGAGTTTAGGAAAGACACAGTCCCCTGGGAGCTTGACCGAGCCGCTACTCCATCCCATGCGGATGTGGATCTACCTGCTCATTCCTGAGAGCCTCAGCCTTCCTTTCGTTCTAGAGGGGGAGAAGTCCCTAGCAGCAACCTTCGAGGAAGCCCACGCTTTCCCGAGCTGATTCGGAATTTTCTGATCCCATCTTCCTTCCTCATGTGAACAACATTACGTTCTATGATCATGTGGCCACATGTTCTGTTAGAGTTTCACTCTCCTCATGTGAACTTCTGTGTGCTGGTGTATGAATTTGTGTGTGTGTGCCACTGTGCCTGCAAATCCATAGCCACTCCCAGAGGTAGGAGGGGGGAAAGAAAGTCTATGCTACACTGCTAATGCTTGGAGCTGGAAGAACATTTGCAGGGTGGGGGTTGGTCAACAACAGGAAGAAGGAAGGTGACCGTCGTGGTCACCTGTGGTCATCCAGGCAAACCCAGAAGGAGCCCTACACTGTACCTCAAGGACACCCACCTCCTGCACCACAAAGGTGCACACTCACACACACTCTCTCACACACACACACACACACATACACACTGGCACTTTCACTTGCACTGGCTTATATGCTGCCTGGCTTAGGTCTGGTACAATCATCCCTTGACCCCAGGACTCGAGTGCATGTCCACTGGACTAGCTGACCCCGACCACAGCTACGCACTTAGAGCTGTTTGGAACCGAGTCTCCTCTGGAGAGGCTCTGGGCCTGCATGTGGGAGTGTCAAGCCCCCAGTGCTGCACCCAGGCCCTGGCTCTCCCCAGCAGGGCTTGAGCTCCAGAAAGGAGACCCACCTGAACAGGGGAAGGAGAGAGAGGGCGTTTGTTATCTGGGCCCAATGGCTCCTCCTAAACTTAACAAGAGGATTCACCCAGACCTCCGGCTTAGTGACTGAAGCCAGAGTGGCCGTCAATCTTATCCCTGCCTGACATATTTGAAAACCCTGGAGTTAGTGTTTGGCCAGCCGATTAGGGCTCTTCTTGCTGCCTTGGGAGGCCTCCGTGTGGGAGGACTGCCCTCTATTGGTCCCTGAACTGGGACATGGCAACAGTCACCAGGGCCATCTCACAGCTGAGTGTCCCCCCAAAAAGTCAGCTTCAAGTTGCCTCCTCTATGGGAGTGCCAGATAGAGCAGAGGCAACTACCACCTCCAAGGATGCAGCCCTGCTTCACATACACACACAGGCTGGCCAGAGACGTTCCTTCTCCATCTACCACCTCCCCCATCCCACGGCCATGCTCGGAAATTTGCCATCACAGCTACCTCCTCTGTCTGTCTCCCCTCACACCCATCCCCATCACTTCTGTCGGCCAGCTTAAACCCCAACGCACACGCTCCCAGCTCGGTCACTCACTCACTCGCACACTAACACACTCATGGTCACACCCATACCACTGTTTGGCTGTCCAGCACCAGTTCTGTAGTCTTTGGCGCATAGCTCTCCAGAGTTGCCAGATGCCTGGCACCTGTAACATTTCATTAAACACACACAGTCATCCTTTGCAGCATTTGACGAGGTCCCCATACTCTCAGGATATCCACGCACTTACCCCACAAACTGCTTTCCAAACACATCCGTGCCCATCATTGTTCTCAGCTCCTCCTAGCTCTCTCCTGCTCCCTTCAGATAATTAAAGTTAGGCTGTGTGTTTGTATGTATATGTGATCTTATTTTTTAAACACACACCCCCACACGTACATATGCGTGTATATATACAAACACACACAGCAATTAGATCTCTCCGTTCCTGCCATCACTCCTCTTGTGCAGTAAAACCTCAGCTACTCACATGTCCCCACATCACCACGCGATGAACCCAGCATCACCTAGTCACGGGCTCCTGATAACACACATCACACACACACACACACACACACACACACACACTGGCACTTTCACACGGTGACACCCATCCCAAGCTCCCTGGTGTTTTTTCAGAGGCACGACCCACCTCCAGGGCATCTGACAGGGCTCCCCTCACATGAGCCGAGTACCAGGAGGGCTGTGCCTCAAGGACCCCCACGCACATACGCCCAGTGGACGTGTCTCTGGCTGAGCCTGGCCAGGGTGGGTCTTGGTATTATTAGGCTGCAGAAACAGCACGGAGGCATATGGTCTCATACACAAGAAATAATGTTCATGTTAAATCAGACCTCATGCATAATGCATGGTGCCTGATCTCACATTATTTTGGGTGTTCGTCAAAATCAGTGTTCTTTCTTGTGAGGGCTTCTGAAAAGAAGGGGGCAGGCGTTTGCTAATTGCACCTGCAGCCTGGACCCAGGGAGCCTTCCTCTACCCCACTTCACCCACCAGTGGGTCTCATCCCTCGGTCCCTCTGTCTTTCCACATGCAAGGAGGGGCTGCCTCAGGTTTGTAGCAGGCGTGGGGCCCCGTGTTATTTTTATTTCTTTTCTCTCGGCTCTCTGTCCCCAGAGGGTTCTGGGGAATAGCAGTGGCTCCGTCATTCTCACACCCGATTCATTTGCCGTTTTATGAACTCCCCGTTGATTCATCGCCTCCCTAAGTCAATGATTCACTCCTGATGGCTGTGCAGAAATCCTTCTTCAAAGGCTCCAGATTATTCAGCTCTGAACAGGAGCAGACCTGGACCCTGAGCTGCGCCTGTTCCCCTTGCTGAGGGTGGGAAATTGTCACCATCCTGGGCCTTTCCCTGGGGCTGGCTGCCTGGGGAGGAGGGAGGGAGTGCTCCCTCTGTGCAAAAGCTGCTGGAGTTGACCCCAGCAGCTCATAGACAGACCTGACCTTCCAACAAGGCCCCGTCCAGCCACTTGGGTCAACTGCCTTCTCCCACTGTCATCAATTTTGCCGGGGAAGCTCTTTATGTCTCACGGGGAGGCAGAGAGAAGAGTGAAATGCAGGGGCTGTGAGATCAGACAGCCCTGGGTACAAATCCTGGCTCCACCTCCTATCAGCTGTACAACTTCAGGCCAGATACTCACCCTTTCTGTGCCTCAGTTTCCTAATACTGTGACCATGGCAGTTCCTATATCATAGAGCTATTTTGAGAGTTAAGTGGGAGGATGTACATAGAGGGCTTAGCATAAGTAGGTGATGGATGAATGAAAGCTGTTTGATTGTGGGGTCTGGGCACGGTATTGTACAAAATAAGCGAGCAGGGAAGAAAACCAAAATGTAATGAACTTTTACCACAGACCCCACTCTAACAAGTCATTTGGACATAATGCCTACCCAGCACTTATTTTATTTTTTCAGGAGAAAGGGTGCACTATTTTTATTAATATTGAGAGTGCACAGAAAAGTAGTGAAACCCAACAAAACAGCTAGATTTTTTATAATATTTTTATTGATTTTTTAGAGAGAAAGATTGATGCAAGAGCAAAGCATCCATGGGCTGCTTCCTGCATGTCCCCCACTGGAGCCACAGCCCAGATATGTGCCCTGACTGGGGATTGAACCAGTAACCTTGAGGTTCACAGGACGACGCTCAACTTACTGAGCCACACCGACCAAGGCTGACTTCATACTTTATTTTCATGATCTCACATTCGTCATTCCTATTCGGCAAATAAGGAAACTGGTACCCAGAGAGTTTTAGTGACCTGTGCAGAGCAGCAAAACTGGATAATGACAGAACCTGGGATAAAACCCGTTTGACCTGACACCCGGACAGGGTTCTTTTTACGCTCCCTGCTGAGGTGAGCAGCACTGTCCGGTGCTTGGGGTACGTGCACAAAGCAGAGGTTTCAGAGCTCAGGACTGGGCCGGGGAGAGAAGCTGCGGACCAAGGGTGCTGGAGCTAATTGGCTAGGATCGGCTCCCCTCTCCACCAGGCTGCCATCAGGTAAATCCCATGAGGTTCAAGGAAGTTGGATGGCTTGCCTGGGGTCACCAAGAAGGTCAGGAAGCCCCCCTGCTGCATCCATTCAGAGTGCTGCATACTGAGTGACCCAAAGAGTCGCTAAGAATGCCTTTCTTGGCATCTGCCCAGGTTTTCATCCTGGCTGCACCACCTGCTCCTTAACACTTGCCATGCCTCAGTTTCCTCATCTGTCAAAATAAAAGAATGATCGTACCTGGCTAATAGGACTGCTGTGGAGATTAGATGAGAGATGATATACATAAGCACTCAGAAGAGAGTCTGGAAGATTGTAAGTGCACAGTAAATGTTAGCTATAAAATTAATTTTATACGTACACTATATATCATGGCTGGGCTGAAGCAGTGCAGAAAAATAATACTGGGTGCTTTCCCCCACACACACACACCCCGCCCCACCCCAAGATTATCTCTCCTCCTTCTCAAAGAAGAGTTCAAGCTACCCATCCCCAGTTCACAGATGAGGAAATAGAGGCCCAAGGATGTTGAGGGACTCTCCCAAAATGACCCAGAAAATTAGTGGCAGGTGCAGTCTCCCAACCTCTTCCCCATGCCTGCCTCTTTGCGGTAACCCCAGTTCCCCAATAATGTACCTCTCCCAAGGCTCTGTGCTGTTTCTGGGGAAACAGCACCCAGAGGGTCAGGGACGGCCTCACAGATGGTGGTACCATTGAGCTGGGTCACGAAGAATGAGTAAAGGTTTGCCTCGGGGGCTCTGGGCTCAGGGCCTAATTCCAAGGAGGCAAAGCCAGGCGGCCCCAGCGCCCTCAGACCCCACTCATTCCCCCTTTTGGCCCTGCTCAGGACCTTCCAGCAGTGGGCTTCCACCCCTCCTTTGATCCCAGCACATAAGATTCAACTCAAGATCAAGGCCCTAAGCCCCGTGGAGCCACCTAATATGAGACTAAGTTTGACTATAGATTCCTTCAGGTACCAACTCCTGGTTCTACTGCACCCCTGACCTGGGGCTGACCACCAAACCACGCCACAGGGCATCCCAGCCTCAAAGGTGGGGGTCAGCTACCCAGGTCCAGGCCTCACTCCACTGTTCATCCTCAGTACGACCCAAGTTGGGTCATCCGTCACCCCGGGACCTCAATATGTGAAATGGCCATTCCCTCATTTAAACATCCATTTATCCATCCTACATCCATCCATTTATCCATTCATCAACCCACCCATCTATACAACCATTCATTCATCCATCTGCCCACCCATCCACTCGTCCATTCATTCATGCAACCCTCAACTACCTCTTTAACCATCCACCCATCTACCCAACCACCTCCCATCCATCCCCTCATCTAACCATCCAGTTTAACAATCAGTCCCTATGTTGAGCAGCAGGAACACAGACATAAAAATATATATATATTAGTCCTCCATCCTTAAAACTCTCTCAGATTAACTTCTTCCCCTCCCTACCTCTCAGTCATTTAGAGTAGGCATGTGAGGGCCCAAGTGGCATCATTGTTTGGGAGGAAACAATGAAGGCTATTGTTGCATCTATGGCTCTTGTGTGGCATGGAAACCTCCATGCCCTGCGTGTTTCTTCAGGGCCTTCCGCAAGAGGTAGTCAGTATGGCCCGGCCCTGGGGCTTCCCTTCACTCCAATTTCTCACTCCAGAGATGCCAGGTGCTGACCTGAAAGGGATTTCAAAGGGATTGGGGGAGAGGAAAGAGCTTCTGAGCATAACTTCTGCCAAGACTGAAAATCACCACTGAGACTCAGTTTTTCTACCAGAAATGGCACAGCCTCTCAGCACTAGGGAGAGATGAGGAATGTTCTGGCCCCAGGCCTGTCACTACCCAGCTGTGTAACCGTGAGCACATCCCTGCCATTCTCTGGACCTCAATTTTCCAGCCAGTGTAGTGTGAGGGGTGGTCTCTGGGTCCTCCCAGCTCTGAGATGGTCCCTCTTGATTCTCAAATCCTTTCCAGCCTGGGTGGGCCTTCCCCTCTGACAATGGAGCCTCTCTGACCGGCCCACACACAAGGAGGGGTAGGAGATGACGTGGTTGGTGTCCAGGGCCCTGAGTCCTCTGGCTATTCAAGCCTCCCTCCCCTGACACAAACAACCCTCAGTCACCTCCCCCTCCCACCCCCCAGAATCTGGGCACAGCTGGGGCTTGCTTTGCCCTGGCCACCTCATGAATCACCCCTCTATGGTCCCCCCGGGGGAGTGGTCCAGGGAGCATCCTACGCCCCCTGCGGGGTGAGGGCCAGAATCACGGCACTCAAGCAGGCAGTGTCTACAGGAACAATGGGGGCCTGTGGCTGACAGCCGGAATGCAGCCATTGTCCTGCCCTGGCCCCCAACCCCAAGGCCTCAGGTCCTCAGGCCGGGCAGGCTGGCGTGGGTCGGTGCGTCAGGCGCTCGTGTGCCAGGGCCGGGACACATGGCCTGCTGCTTCCCTTCTCTGGGCAGGCTAGCTGGTGGGCCAATGGGCCAGACCCCACCTCCACACACAGCCTCACAAAGGATCCCATGCACAGGGTGAGGAGAAGCAAGACGGGACCCACGGAAGCCCAGCCGGCCTCCAACCCACCCTCCCCAGGGTACCTAGAGCAGCCTCAGAGAAGGGGCCTTGAAGCTCTGAGATCCAAGCTATACATCACAGTGGGGAGGGGGACCACATTAGAATAATGCAGGATTAGAATGGGGTTGCTATAGCGACGTATTAGGGCAATACATCTAGGGAGTCCCAGCCCCTTGGTGATGTATGACTCTGCTCAGCTGAGGGGAGCAGGGGGAGGGGACCTGTCCCGCTGCTCTCAGGGAGAGCAGACACCAAACACTCTCTTTATTGGGCTCCAAAAATAGGCTTCTCAGGATCCTGTCAAGCCTGAGAGAGATACCCTGCCAGCCAAGCTCAGACAACCCCCCTTTAGTCCATCCACGCTCAACTCCGCTGCAACTTCACACTCAGCTCCAGCTCCCCGTGCCCCCTGCCACGCTCAGCCCCTCCAGGCTCTGTCCTTTCTGCCTCAATGCCAAGGACCATCCCCTACTCCCTCCCAGCATCCAATGGGATTAATAGGACTATATCTGGGGAGGAAGGGGGGTTGTCTAGAAATACTCCTCCATCAAACCACGCAAAGCTGTTAATTTGAGAGACGCGAGAGACGCCTAGAGACTAAACCTGAGGGCACACAGCAGTCTGTTCCCTTCTCACCCACAGGCCTCCCCACGCCAGGTCTGGAATTTAACTTCCCTCCACATACCCCCAGGATCACCAAGAGGGTGTATAGGTGACTAGCCCCAGCAAAAACAACAAAAAAATTGTATGGGGCTCCCAAGAAAGAACTCAGTAAAAGTCTTCAAGTAGCCTAACTGGTTTGGCTTATTGGATAAAGTGTCAGCCTGCAGACTGAAGGGTCCCAGGTTCGATTCCAGTCAAAGGCATGTACCTTGGTTGCAGGCACATCCCCAGTAGGGGGTGTGCAGGAGGCAGCTGATGAATGTTTCTCTCTCATAGATGTTTCTAACTCTCTATCCCTCTCCCTTCTTCTCTGTAAAAAATCAATAAAATATATATATTTTTTAAAAGTCTTCAAGTAGCCTAACCAGTTTGGCTCAGTGGATAGAGCATCAGCCTGCGGACTGAAGGGTCCCAGGTTCAATTCTGGTCAAGGGCATGTACCTTGGTTGCAGGCACATCCCCAGTGGGGGGGCGGGGGGTGCAGAAGGCAGCTGATCAGTTTCTCTCTCATAGATGTTTTTAACTCTCTCTCCCTCTCCCATCCTCTCTGTAAAAAAACCAATAAAATATATGTTAGAAAAAAAAAGTCTTCATGTAATATGTGTAATGTTATGCAACAAAGTCAGGCCATGGGCTCCCTTTCAAAGTGCTGTATCAAGTCATTTGTACCAGCTTGTCCCATTTCAGAGGCCCTGGGCCTCAACCCCCGGGGCACTTCAGGGAAAGATTCTCTTGAGATACCCCCCTTTGCTCTATCACCTTAGCAACTTGGTGAGGAATAGGAGGAAAGACCAATTACCCCTTTTAAGAATCATCGGTGTGCCTGTGAGTATATGCCTGTCTCCCTCTGTCTTAACTTGCCTTCTGTGTACCCATGTCTGTGTGTAACTCTCATCACACACACACACACAACTTGCTTCCTCACTGAATGGTAATTTTTAGTTAATCCAACTGATCACAATAATTACAAAACCCAAAAGAGTCTTTCTTTTTCCTTTTGAAAGTGACGCTCTGGTCGTTTGCGGGGGTCAGGGGGTCGCTCCAGCCAAAGCTGGAAGATGCTGACAATCAAAGTTACCTCCTCCCATCAGAGGAGAATATGGGTCATAGGTCAAGGCAGGGTAGGAGACATAGCTCTCTACATGTATGCACTCCTGCCCATGAACACACATAGACACACACACGTATATACTGTGGCCCTGCCCTGGTGGTGTCCCCACGATGGGAGAAACCAGGTTCATCCTTGATTGGAAAGAACCGACAAAGGGAGTTTCTGCTCTCACTATCCTTCACCCTCCGGGTGCCTCCTTTCTAACCCACAGACGCACATGCACACACATCCACACACAGCAGAGGGGAGAGGAGGACTAAGAGAAGGCAGGTGAAGGCAGAGTATGTGTGCCCGGAGGGCAGTTCCTGGGGTGGGGGTGGCAGGGTGCCCAGGGCATTGAGTGGGTAGGAGAGCTTCATGGCTTCCTCTCTTCCCTAGCCAGCGACCAAAGGTCAGCCCAGGCGGCTCGGCCACGTGCGGTCCATCCACCCCCGTCAGGTCATGTGAGACCAGGACCAAAGCCTCATCAACACGCCATTGTCCTCCAGAGCCCAGCCTTGTCTTGGGAGGACAAGTGCCCTCCAGCCCAAGGCTAGTCAGTGCACTGGGGGGCTGGCCCAGGGACCACAGGGCCTAAGGGGACCCTCCTGAGAAATGGGAGAGAGCAGCTCCCACTGGCACTGAGAGTGCCTGGGGTGGGAGCAGGGGGAGGAAGGACCCACTTTCTCGTGTTCCCTCTGAGGGGCACATACACCAGAACATGCCACCACCGCCGCCGCCCGCCCATTCCCCAATGCTCTGGAGAGGAAATTGAGCAAAGCAGAGAGGGACGAAGCGTAGCCCTGAAGGTCATCTTGCACGTCAGCACTGGGATGGGCCCCAGAGCCCCTGCACCCTGGCTCCCAGCCTGGACCACAACACAGGCTCCATTGACTCTTGGGCACCCTCTTTCCCAAGACGCATGCAAAGCTGTGGGCTCATGGCTTCTGCCCACGGGCCCCTGGCCCCATAGGACCCACCCAGGGAAGGAGGCCAGAGCTGGATGGATGGATGGCCATGGGTGGACACAGTTCCCAAGGAGCTGGTAGAGGGAGGAAGGAATGGATGCTGCACCTACAGCAGAATCTCCTGAATCTCCCACAGCCAATCGCTAGGCCCTGTCCTACCCGACCTGGAGTAGAGGCCAAGATCTTGGGGGCCCAGCTAGGACAGACTCTGCCAGTGCCACTTCTACCCGTCCCTCATCCATATTTATTCCTGGCAAAAACAGGGACCCTCCACCCCCACCTGCGCCACTGAGACTAAACCTGGGGCAAAGCCAGCCCGGCCCACCCTCTGTCTCCCACAAGGGAAGTCAGGTGGGGAAGGGTGGTTGTGTCTGGGGGAGGAGGATTGGAGGAAAGCCGGGCTCCAGCAAGGGGAGGGCTGCCCCAGCAGGATGACAGAGAGATGATTAAACCCACAGAGAAGATTGATAAGGGAGCTAAACAGCTGCAGCTCTGCAAGGTGGGCTGGGGACAAATCTCATCTTGTCCTGGCAGCACTCAGAGCACTGGGGGGCTGGGCCAGCAAGACTGAGCTCATGACCTACACAAGCTCTGAGCAGGAGCAGGGGTCTGCTCCCACCTTCTTCCCCCAAGGCCTCTGAGGGTGCCTTCCAGAGCCCAGCCCTCATTCCTGCCAACTCAGAGCTCCCTCCCCGCCTCACACCCCTCGGCACCTGGGCAGCATGCCCTTCTCACCAGTGCCCCCTTCACCCACAGCATCTCTGCCACAGCTCTCACTCTCGTTATTATTAGATGTGATTTACAGCGGAAATGCTTAGTCAGACAAACCAAGACTCCCCAGACAGAGGGAGTGGGAGAGGAGAGTCCATGGGAGGTGGCCCCCCCGGGCAGGGTCATCAGAGAGAGAGAGACGGGGCTCCAGGATGAACAGGAGGTTCATCTCTCCTATTTCTCTGGTCGGCTCCAGGCCCAGGAGCCTCACAAGAGTCTCTTGGACATCCTGACCCCTTTTCTGACCTCCCCCTGGCCTGTCAGCTTTATCCTGTCAGTCTCTTATCTTGCCTGGCAAGGGCACAGCCCAGGGACCTGAAGTCCTAAACTCAAGGTGGTTCCGCGGGGCGGTTTCCTCACACCAGGGCTGTAGTTCAGAAGGCAGCCCCTGACTCCCAGAGAGGGAGAGAGGCAGGAGAAGTGCATTGCTGGGGCCCCGGCCCCACTCTGCAGGCAGAGGACCCGGGCGCTGTGCGTTCCTTCAGGTGGACGTCCAAAGGCACAAGAATCTGGGGAGCACACACCCGCTCCTGCTCCCACCTTGCTCAGAAGAGCTCGGGGGCAGGTCCGTGTCTGCTCCCTGGGTCTCTGACTCCCTGGCAGGGAGGAACTGGGCATTGTTGCCAAAAATAAACGTTCCCTCTCCCGCTCCCTGGCTCCCGGCTCCCGCTCATTAGGATGCGTGGCGTTTGGCTGCGGTCCCACACCTTGCAGCTCATTATAAATATGCAGTCGCTGCTGGCGCTACCCCAATCATCTCTGCAATCAGAGCTTTTAATTAGGTTAATTAAATTGTATCAAATCTCGCAGGGACGCAGTTCACTGATGCTGATGAGGCAGCCAAAACAGACCCCAGCTCCTCCGCTAATGAAGGCCGCTGCTGCCTGCGCAGCCAGGGAGCCCGAGCGCATAATAAACGGAGCCTCCTCTGGGAGGAGCTGCTGCCCAGGCCTGAGCTCCGGGACCTGGCAGGGGGTCTGCATCAGCTCACCTGGCTCCAGCCTGGGCAGAGCTCCCACCCACCCGGGGCCTACCCTCTTCCCTGGAGAACGGACTGGGCAGCTTCAGGAGCCAGGGCAGGTGGGCAGTGTCAGGGCCATGAGCACCTGCCACCCCCACACAGCAGACGTAGGTGTGCCCCCAAGATCCACTGACTCCCTCTGGGGTTCCTTTCTTACTTTCCCCCCAGAATGGCCCAATAAGGCCAGAACGAACACACAACAAACACACACACACACACACACACACACGGCCCTGTCGCTGCCCCTCTGAACTGTCTTATTAACCAGGGAGGCCAGGCAGAGACCAGAAAGCTCATTCAGCCACTGGCGGCCTAGTCTCCATCTGCCATGGAGGCCATCTGCCCCTGTGGGGAGTGGAGGGGGTTTTTAATGCTACCAGCCAGTAACAGGAGGGGGTGGCACCCCCATCTCCATGTGCCAGATGGACCCTGCATCTTCACACCTCCCTACCACTCCACCTAAAGAGCCCTAAGGGGCTCTAGCCCCCGACCTCCTGGGATCAAATTGGCTCCTTCCCTGGCCCCTGCCCATCCTGAGCTCACTGTCCTAGGCCCAGGCAATTCACTGCTGGCGGCTGGAGACCACAGGCTGCAGAGCGAGGGGGCCTGCAAAGGTCCTAACCTGCCTTTAAGCAGGAAGGCAAGTGCTGCCACCTCCAAAGGGGCTGTCCCCGACATGCTACTCAGCCTGGCTCCAACCCCCTCCTCTTAACCCCTCCAGCACGGGTCTGCCGGGTCTGCCGGGCCTGCCCGGGCCTGCCGCAGAGCGCTGGGGAGATAGGATGGGGAAATTTTCAGTGCTCTCGGGACAGGCTGTTTCTGCTGTAGAAGCTGTTTTTTTGGTTTGGAAAGGTGTTTTTTTTCCACCCAGTAATGTGAAAACATGAAACCTGAAACCAACCCCCCACATTTGCCACCTCAGAGCCTTTGGGGTAACTAGGAGAAAGCCGTAAATGAGTCAGGCTGATTCAGAGCAGGGGGTGCTGCTCAGGTGCCTCGGGGCACCACAATTTCATTAACACTTATGATCCGAGCATGGCCGGCAGGTGACAGACGACAGGAGGAAAGGGAAAGGCTTCCTCCCCACCCTCTTTTTCACCCCAAACACAGTCCCCAGATCTGCGTCTCTTGTCTAGAAACATCGAGGCCCTTGGCTCTGTGCTGGACCAGCCCCTAATGCCACCCCCAAAGCAGGGGCCCAGGGCCGTTCTGCTGCCCTCGCTCCACGCAGTCTGCTTCCCTCCCACGAGAGGGGAGATGGCCACTGCCCTTCCTCAAGCCCTCCAGTGAAGCAGGAGAGAATGGACAGAGAGAACTAGGCACAGCCCAGGGTTAGGGACATGCAGGGAATGAGATGGACCCAGGAATAAGGAGCAGATGGCTTACAGGGAGTGTGAAGCCGGGCGACACCCTTCCTTTGACCAGAGCATTTAGGAGAGGCATGACCGGGCTGCCCCTCGGCCTCCTAACTCAGTGGTGGGCTTGAGACGGAAGCTCTGCCCGCCTGGAGTTTCACAACTTCTCTCTGATCCATGCCGGCACTTTCTGCTGAGACAGACCCAAGTTGCTGGGTGGGAGCCCTGCCAGCCGGGAGGCCCCATGACCTGGCTGGTGAGGGAGTGCACCCTCTGACCCCAGGAGGCAGCTGCACAAGCCCAAGAACCTGCCGGCTCAGCCCCAAGACCCAAGACGGGATCTCGAGTCCACCCCCAATCCCTCCACTCACCTGGGGCTTTGGGCCAGGACTCCCACCCACGCTTTGGCCCGCCCTCCCCCGACAGCCTGGCACAAGGCTCTGTGAACTGACGCCCTGAGAAAGCTTGAGGAAGGGAGGCCAGCACCATACACCCACTTGCCTCACTCTTTCAAGTCCCAACAGGCCCTGGCCTGGCCAGCCCCCACAGGTCGGCAGCGCGTCTGTGTCTGCTGGCTGCCTTCCCTGCTGGAGGACGTGCGGCTCGTTGCTCTCTGCCCCGCCGACAGCTCCAAACAAACACGCAACACTGCGTGCGGAGACCCTACCAGGTCTTGGGGGAACCACCCTCTGGACAACCTGGGAGTCCGAGACATTTCCTCCGTGGACCTCGTGAGAAAAGGAAGGGGAAAGCTCTCCCCTCCAGGCCCCGTCTTGGAGCCACACTAACCTCCCGCTGGGGGAGATGGGGCGGGAGAAAACCTTTTTTAATAAGAGCTCTCCTTGTGGCATTAAATCCAATAAACATATACACACCGAGCACCTATGGAGTCCAGGGTGCTGCCCCCTGAAGCAGTGTGCCGAGTTGGCTGGGCGCCAGCACCCTGAGAACGAACCTGAGAAGGGGCAGCAGCTCCACCTACTGGACCCTTTCCACCCTGTCACCAGGAATCAGTTCTCCAGGAGAAAGATTTTACTCAACAAAGCTAGGGCTTGACACTCCTGCTTTGGTCAGAAGGGCCCTCAGCTGTGGCCACGGACCAAGTGTCTGCTGGGAGCCTGGGGGAGAAGGGAGGTTCCACGCGGTCCAGGTAGTTGCTGCGTTGGAGACTAGGGTTGCACAAGAGACCTGAACCACACAGGTTCTGACTCACAGAAATGCTCCCCACCTCTGCAGGCTGCCCACATTCCCCTTGGCACACACAGCCAGAGCAGCAGGCCAAGAGCCCAAACCGCCCTCGGGCCTGGAGGGGTGGGTCCTATGGAACCAAGCAATGGGCCAGGAGTCTGAGGTCTCACTGAACACCAAAGCCATCAGAACGCCAGGCTCCTTGAAGCTGGAGCCTGTGTCTTGGGTTAGTCACAAGGGACGGCCAATCTCTTCCTTTAGGATCCTGGAGCCTGAGACATGTGACAGCAACTCCAACACCTCGCTCTATCCCGTACAATTCTGCATACTTCCAGCCTGGAATGTATGCTGCTCCAAGATGGACTTCCAGCTCCTCCTGGCCCATGCACATGCCTCTCCGAGCATCACTGGGTACCTAGGTATCATGTAGGGCAGTGGTTCTCAACCTTCCTAATGCCGCGACCCTTTAATACAGTTCATGTTGTGGTGACCCCCAACCATAAAATTATTTTCGTTCCTACTTCATAACTGTAATTTTGCTACTGTTATGAATCGTAATGCAAATATCTGATATGCAGGATGTATTTTCATTGTTACAAATTGAACATAATTAAAGCATAGTGATTAATCACAAAAACAATATGTAATTATATATGTGTTTTCCGTTGGTCTTAGGTGACCCCTGTGAAAGGTTCGTTCAACCCCCAAAGGGGTCGCGACCCACAGGTTGAGAACCGCTGATGTAGGAACTAGTGTGTGTAACCTCCGTATGTGAAACCCCGGTGGTGAGTTCGTGTACCGGAGGTAAGTCGTGCACGTACCTGTTCACGAGGCCTGAGCAGTCTGCGCCTTGTGCCATCTGTTAATGCAAGAGCCTATGGGGCGCATGTACCTTGGTGTGGGCGTGCGCTTCAGGAGGAGGCATGTACGGTGAACGCCCTGCCATCCTTCACCTTCCTGACCAGCAGAGGCAGGAACAGATTGCTAATTGGTCTGCTCACTCCTCTGTCCAACACCTATGTGGCGAGCTCCTTCCCTGGCCAGGACTGCAGTCTCTATGTCGTACGTCTATCAACATTTACTTAGCTCCCCACCAGAAGGGAGTTCACCCAAGACTGGGAAGCACTTCCTGAAGGCAAAAGCTACGAGCTTCTATTGCCCTGGCCCGTCCTCCTATCGTCCAGGGCCCCCAGATCTCAACCCCCTGGGTACACCATGAGGCTTTCCTGTCAGGCTTTGTACAGGAACCCGGCAGTTACGGGAACCTAACTTTTAACCATTTTTTGTTCCAATCCTTAAAATCCATGCATAGCTGTTCCCCCTCCAGGGGACGGGTTGTAAGCAAGCCTCCCAGAATCCTGCTCTTCCCACATTTCCTCTGAGTGTGTTCATTTCTGCCTGAAGGGCTTTGGCCCACCAACCCTATATGGGCAGGTGAGGGACGGGTGGGGCTCTGGGAAGAGAAGCAAGCTACCACACACCACCTAGGGTCCAATTCTCCAAGATGAAGAAGGGCTGTTCCAAGCCATTTACAGCCTCGGACTCACACGTTGGCCGGGAGCACAGAGGGCAGGAACGGAGAGCTGGGCCTGTGCTGACTTGAGCTTCAATAGAGAAGAGGTGGCCCTGTGGGTTCCTAGTTCCAAGGGTTTCTATCTACAGCTGTAAAGTGTAAGAAAAAACTCCTCCTGGCTAACTAATGAAGCCATACACCCAACAAATGCAGAATGAAGAGTAAAAATCAGTCTATCCTCTGGATAAAACATTATGTAAACATGAAAAATAAGATTTAATTTTTTCTATGAGCATATATTGCATTGCTGTTTTAAAATTTAGTGATGTTCAAATGGATAAGAGCAAATTATTTAAGTGAAAAAACTAAAATACAATTACAAAAAAATCTAGTGCATACCTCTACAAAATGGAGGCGATAAGCCAGAATGCTCATACTGTTCACCTCCACCACTGTCCGAGCTCCCAGCACTGTAAGTATGCAACAGCTATTTATTGTTCTAGAATAAGTATTGGCATTAAAATGAACTCATTTATTTCCCAAACTTGCTGTAATGAGATATGAAGCTTTCATAATTAAAAAAAAGGTAAGTATATAAAAATAAGACTAATTTCACAACCCAAAACCATAAGAGGGGAAAGGAGCATTGATGTTGTTTATATCAAATGTCAGATCTGCAATAAATTATAATTACAAACAGGAACACCATCTCATTTATAGGAATGGAATTTGAAGTTACTGGGGGAAAAGGACATAGAATTCTTTTCCATTTGGAATGACAAGGCTTATCTATAACACTTCAACGTTTCCGGCGACTCTGAAATTTGTAAATAGCAGGGGAGTTCACCGTTTCTTTCTTCACCTTCACCTTCCGAGTTTTATCCTATAAAAGAGTAAAAGGTTACCAGTACATAGCAGGAGAGGCTTTTGTAAAACAGGGAAGTTCGTAACTACCAATTAGGAAACCCCTCATTCTGCCCTTGTCAAAGTGCAGGAGAGAGGAGCCCCACCCCAAGGCAACCCCGGGAGGCACGAATCAACTTCCCTGCTGGGCACCTAGTGCGTAGAGATTCTTGGGAAAACTGAGAAGGTACTCAAATCATTTTTTGGGGGGTAGAACTTATTCTCTCACAAACCCCAGTTGAGAAAGGCACAACTCAATGATCTGCAAAGCTGAAGAATTTGACATTTAGAGGAATCAAAATATGAAAGGGGCATCTTATATTCCTCAGCTCTGTTATTTATCTACACAATGTTGCCTATTTTTAAACACCAATGAGAGACACGCACTGTTTTGTTAACCTGTTTAAATGTTAAAGATAGCTGCTCATAAGCTATAAAGTTCATATGCTACCCGATCCTACCCTTTGCTGTTCCAGAGCACTGACTAATAAGCCTCTTATTACCTTCTTAATCAAGGCACATTTCAACACTGTCAGAGTAGCAGACACTGGCTCAAACCGCTGCCCCTGAGGAGCAGACATTTTCACCGGGGTTGATTTACACACAGCTGAAATCCAGCCTCAGTTAAGACCTTCACAAGGGGAAAAAAAAAAAAAAAAGAAAGGCTAAGGCTCTCTCCTCACCAGAAGATCTTTGCGTGTTTGAATTTTCTGTGCAATGACGAACAATTTCCTCTCGCGTTCAATCCGCTGTGTCAGGCAGTTATACTGCTTTTGCCTTTCTTTAGCTATCCGCTGCAGAGGAAACACACACATGCTCAATAAAACACTTCACAGGACAAAAAATAAGTAAGAAACTGTTTCTTAATCCACCTAAGCCCCAATGCATAAATGGTTTTACCAACTCCCTTCTTACACCAGAACAGACGATACTGTATGTTACTAACAAGTAAGGATACTAAAAAGCTGTCCATTTTAGGAACATCACATCTTGAGCTGAACTTCCAGAGCCTTGGGGACTTGCCCGGGACACGTGGTTCACCTGGAGCAGAGTCAGGACTGTCCCGAGCCTCCCGGTCCTCAGGAATCTTTCCACTACTACCCTCAGCTGCTTCAACCTTCATGTGAGTGTCCGGTTACCTAAGGTGATGCAGAATGAGCCAGTACTGGAAACCCTCGCACAGGGAGTAGGGGAAAGAGAAGGGCACCAGGCAGTGTACTGGTGCCGGAGAACCGCAGCTGCGAGCAGGCATTTGTCAGCGGTAGCTGACCTGAGAATTCCCACTGCTGATGATGCCTCCAACACCAGTGTTCCTTCAATTTGGGGGCATTGTAGACCTCTAAGAAACTGAGGAAAGCTTTGGGTTATTTCTTGAAATAAATGTACTTATGTGTGTACAAATTTGTAGGGCTCTTCTCTCATGGAACCCAGTTGAGAAAGGTAGAACTTTTTATTTTTCTTAAAATTTTTTTAAATGTTTTTACTGATTTCAGAGAGAAAGAAGGAAGAGAGAGAAACATCGATGTGAGACAGAAACACTGATCAGCTGCCTCCTGCACGACCCCCAGTGGGGATCAAGCCCACAACCCAGGAATGTGCCCTGAATGCGGATGGAACCAGCAACCTCCTGGTGCATAGGATGACGCTCAACCAGCTGAGCCACAGCAGTCAGAATAAGAAAGGCAGAACTAAATTATCTCAATGTGCATACACGTAGATACCTATTTGCTCAAAATGTCCGTGGGAAGAGGGTGTTCAGACTCCTAAAGCCCATTTGTGGACTGCCCACCCCTTCCAACTTACAGACTGAGCGTTCCTTTGCAATCCACCCACAGCAGTCTCTCAATAAAAATAATTTTCCTTTAAACACAACTATCAAAAGAAACACTACTAGACAAAAATGGCGGGATCCAAACTTTCCCAATTTCTCAAAAGTTACGTTAGTGAACTCTTTCTACACAGGAATTGGGAACTCTCATCTCCTTAGGGACTACCACAATACTTGAAAAGCATCAGTGACACAGCTAATTGAAAATACAACTAATTGGCAAGCAGGGTTATCACGAGAACACTAGTCAGCCGGCTCCTCAGCTGGAAGTGTTATCTGCATAGAGGGGAATATTGCTGGGCCTGAGACTTAAACAATTGCCTGATTCTAGCATAGTCTCACAGCAGTGGCTTCAGACAGCTTTTGTTTTCACTTTATTGCACAGACTGTCAAATTTATGGGATTACCCAATATAGTCAAACTAATTAGGGGTATTTATATTACTAAGGCAAGTTTAGCTGCCTCTGAGCTAGAGAAACTGCTGTGAAATTAAACATTGGAAGCAAAGCTGATGCGGAATAAATGATTCAAATCAAAACAGAACAGCTGTCTGAATGAAACACATTGACAGCATTTTTTTTTTTTAATGAATCAGTCAGAAGTGAGAGTTCAACTCCAGAAGGCTTTGAGAAAAGCATGTCTTCTGCACAAACCCAGTTACGGTGATGGAAAACACCATAAGGAAGAGTCAATACAAAATTTTGGTACAAATGCATAATATGAAAGACTTTTTGATACACGTATTCGCTACTAAAGGTTCAATATCAAAAGTATAGCAGACCCCTTAATCTTCAGTGCCCTCTCCTTTCCCTGTATTTTAAAATTCTTGGCACCTGTTATAAGCCTTAAAAGCACAAAGCCCAGGGTTAGAGCTAGAATTCAAATGAAGGTCAAAAGGCCAACACCTATGCTCCTGACCACTAGGCTACCCATCCTCCAATCTGAGAAACCCAGGAACTCTTCTCCACTCCCATCCCCATGATCAAAACCTCCTTCTACTTTTCTAAGGGAACTTGATGTGTTTTCCACAAATAATTATTTTAAATTTGGTGACAAAAAAAAAAAAAAGGAATCTAGATCCTCCCACCCCTAAATTCAGACCCAAAGAAAAATGGAGTAAATTACCTTAAGTCGAGTCTGATGAGTAACTCCTTTCACTTTCTCCTTCTGCAAGGTCTCTATGGTGGGTCTATTAAAGACTCTGTCCACTAGTTCCGGGGCAGTTCGCAGGTGAGTTGCAATATCAAACCGCTCAACTAAAAGTCAAGACAATCCTTCAAGCACTGTCTCTAACACCAAACAACACAGAAAAATATGCTAGACCGTCCCAGGAACCTTCAAACATTCCATACCTTCCTTTTTAGTGTCAAAAAAGAACACATGCTTATTCTGTTGCTTCCCCTGGAAATCCAGCAGGTGGAGCTCTGATTTTAGTCTTTCGATTTTCTAGAATACAGAATATGGTCTCATTTTACATTGGGCTCTTATAGGGTATCAGAAATGAATTTGCCAAAGTTTAAACCATTTCACATCATTATCACCAACCAGCAAAGAAACTGCTTCATTCTTTTAAAGGAAAGGACTGGTAAAATTTATTAAGCACCAATCACATGTCAGGCTTGGCATAATCCAAAACTCATTTAATCCTTACAACAAACCTATGAGATAGAAATGAGGAAAGAGCTTCATAGAGGTAAATTTGTCCATAATCTAATAAGTGGTAGAGCCAGAATTCAAACTAAGTCTGTCTCATTCCCCACATTAAACCCTTTCCACTCTACCATGCTTCTAAATCACTTTCACAATTAATTAAGCATACAATGCCAGAAGAAATCAACATATCATTTTGGTCGAGGGATTTATATTTTTCTTAACCAACGAAAACACATCAAAACACATTGGTTGTTACCTTCGCTTCCGCAACCCTTTTCATTTCTATATATTTGACATCCTGAGTTCTCATCAGTTTCAGCTGTTCTGGAGTTACTTCTTCCTTAGTCTGTGGGATAACATGAACTCCATCCTGAAATCCAAATTCCAAAGACACATTCCCTATTAGATTAAAATCATTTCTAAGTTGTTGACTTAGTTCATGGTTGGAACAAAGACAACCCAAAGCTTTATGCAATAGCAATTCCATGCACTAGGCCCTCAAGGTGCACGGTCAATTTAGCACATCCAGTCTTCCACTCCCATAACGGCTCCAGGCATAAGACTACTCAGAGCCAGGGGCAGAAATGCTTGCTGCTCATGAAGGGGCAGTTTTGCTTTGGATACTGGCCAACAGCAGCACCTGGACCAACTAGACTAGTGATGGCAAACCTATGACACACGTGTCAGAGGTGACACGCGAACTCGTTTTTTTGGTTGATTTTTCTTTGTTAAATGGCATTTAAATATCAAAAATATAAGTCTTTGTTTTACTATGGTTGCAAATATCAAAAAACTTCTATATGTGACATGGCACCAGAATTAAGTTAGGGTTTCTCAAAATGCTGACACGCCGAGCTCAAATCAAAAGGTTCGCCATCACTGCTCCAGTTGGTAGAGAGAGGCTAAGTAAAGGCCAAGATTCTTTCTCTCCACCTCCTCCTTATTTCCTTACTGAGTCGGAGCTCAAAACACCAACTGATCCATTAGACACCCACCTGGAGTTTAACTCGAGTCATTTTATAGTAGAATTCATCTGGATTTTTTTCAAGAGCTTTCTTTCGAAGAGCTCTGAGGTATTCTTGCTTTTTCCGGTAGTCACTAAAAAGCAGGTTAAACAAGGTTCATACCAAAAAAGAAAAACACAACAAGCAAACTTTACAAGGAGCTAAAGTTCGCACAAAATGAAACTCAAAAAGCCAAAGCAAAAAAAAGCAATGACTACATTTGATCCACACTCCATTGTCACTGATGTTGAGCTCCTCTCTCTGCAGGTCTTCTCCTGGTCAAATCTTACGTGAAAGCCCTAGCTGGTTTAGCTCAGCGGACAGAGCGCCGGCCTGTGGACTGAGGGGTCCCAGGTTCGATTCCAGCCAAGGGCACATGCCTGGGTTGTGGGCTTGATCCCCAGTAGACGATGTGCGGAAGGCAGCCAATCAATGATTCTCTCTCATCATTGATGTTTCTATCTCTCTCTCTCCCTTTCCCTTCCTCTCTAAAATCAATAAAAAAATATATATTTAAAAAAAAATCTTAGGTGAAATTAACTGTCCTATCTCACATATGTTTTAGTGCCATTTATATCATTACAAGGAGAGACCAAACAAAGCACAAATTAAAACTGGGTTCTGATTCAAGCTTTGGGCACCAAGTGACCAAATAAGATTCAGAAATTACACAATGCATTATAGCCAAGTAACCAGAATCATGGATTCTGGAGCCAGACACCCTGGGTTCAAACTTTGATTCTACCACTTCTGGCTGAGTAATCTTGGATAAGTTAGTTAACCACTCAGTATCCCCATTTAATCTGTAAATGATACGATAACAGCAGTATCCCAGAAGGCTGTTGGGAGGAATAAATGAGTATAAAGTGGTAACTCCCCTGGAACACTGCCTGCCCGGTAGCAGCCCTCAGTTATTATTATCAGCCTTAAAAACTCGGGGACCCAGAGCAACCCATCGCCCAGCATCTGTACCAGGAGCATAAAAAGGGCTTCAACTAACAAATAATCATGAAGTATTCTGCAAATAAAGTGCTAGCGAAGAAGAAGAATGGGATAATTGTTTTGTAAAATGTTTTCAGAGTTCATTATCACCCACGCTCAGTCTCATGAATCCATCTTTCACATCTCTTCATTCCACACCACACACATGGTGATGTAAGAGACTCAACAACTGGAATTTTAGATTTTATCTTGCACTTCAAGAAAAGGGAGTGAAAAAAGACTCAGCTTTTGGCTCAAACACCAAGGCAGGGGCAAATCAAAGCCACTATGAGAAAATGATCTGTAGCAACACAATAAAAAAAAAACCCTCACAATGCAACTACAGTTAAATAAATAATGCTCTGCTAAACAAAGACAGAAGTTTAGGGTCACAGACAAGTATCTGACAGGCTGCCAGAGCTTTGGCCATTTTATCAATGGCAGGAAATTATCCCGTTGGACACTCAGGCAATTCAACTGCAGCGCAGAGAGACTGGAAGCTTTCTTGGCAGCATCTCTACCAGAAAGACTGAACTCACTTTGCACGAAGTTTGTAATCTTTCTTTTTCTCCAGCAGGCCCAGATGTTTTCGAAAGCCAGGCTAGAAAACAAAAGAAGAAAAAGTGTTACGTTTCCTCACAACATGATGGGAACAAGCATCTCTGGGGCGCTCAGTCAACCCATGTCCTTGGAGCCAACGTGCTCCCCTATTCCCTCCCCTCCCCCAACCGGGCTCTGCCTAAGGAGGAGAGGAGCTGTGCAGGTGCCAGAGAGGTCATCAGCACTGCCGTAGTAGTTGTCCTGGCCTATTAAGGACAGAGAAAGGCAACAATGACTCGGCACTAAGCAAGCAGTTGCCAGTTGTACTAAAATTACTACGGACTTAATCCAAGGGTTTATAAAATACTACGAAGGGAAAATATAGTAACAGGCAACTGTGGTAAGAGAGCTAAATTTAGAGACTGGAGAATTGGATTCAAATCCAAGCTTTACCTCTTACCAATTTGTGACCTTGGGCAAATCACTTAACTTCTCTGAGCTGCTGTTTCCCAACTATAAAATGAAAATAATAGTACCTATTTCTCGTGGTTATCATAAGGATTCCATAAACCTCTGTGAGTGGTAGTGTCTGGACTTGGCTTGGCACATAACAGGTGCCCAGCATGTTTACTGTTATTATTATACCTTTGGTACAAAGTATGAAAGAAAACCACGTATGACAGAACATACTTTCTATGACACAGAACTTGGATAGCACGGAAGGTACAAGGATTATATCTTGCTATTATCTTTCCACCAGCTACCATTTGTTGAGCATTTAATATATATCAGGGTCTGAGCTAGATGCTTTTGCATAAAGTATCCTAACAGGCCACATTTATTAAGTACTTACTCTGTTACAGAGCAATCTGCTATGCTCATCAATTATGATCACATTTAATCCCCATAACTATCATGGAAAGTAGGTAAAGCAAAGAAACGGCTATCCCAATATTCCAAAGGGGAATAAAGTTTAGAGAATGACTTGCCCAAGAACACAGAACTAGTAAGTGGCAAAGCTAGAATTAGAATCCATTCTATCTGGGGCCACAGTCTGTACTCTTCCCCTCCCCACTGGACTGCATCCTTTTCTGCTCTGAACAATCTTAACTTCTTTTTTTAGAGGATTTTTATGAGTTTATTTGAGCCAAACTGATGACATATACAGGGGAGCAAGACATCAAATGCTCCCTAATCTCAACTTTTGAGGAACTGCATACACTTCTCCATTGTTTAAACTTGTATAATAATTTTTTTTTTTTAATTTTATTGACTTTTTACAGAGAGAAAGGGAGAGGGATAGAGAGTTAGAAACATTGATGAAAGAGAAACATCGATCAGCTGCCTCCTGCACACCGCCCCCACTGGGGATGTGCCCGCAACCAAGGTACATGCCCTTGACCAGAATCGAACCTGGGACCCTTGAGTCCGCAGGCTGATGCTCTATCCACTGAGCCAAACCGGTCAGGGCAAAACTTGTATAATAATTTTTAACAGTCACCTTTCTCATCTATCATCTCTGAAGTGACACAATAAAGAATTCAATATTTAAAAATAATACCCAAAACCTCTCCTGATAATTTTTATTTTAATTACAGCAGATAAAGAAGACTGACAGAGAGTAGAGGAAGAAAACTCAAGGGTCAAATGGGCAACATCATGAGGCAGAAATCTTGAAAGCTCCATGTCACTTGAATGTATATCGGCATTATAGAAAAAATCCTGGCACTGCATCTGAAATAGTTCACATAGTTACACCACCCCCTCCATACAGAATATCTTCAATAGCTCCCCACTGCCTCAATGAAGAATCAATAGGATAAAGTCCAAACTTGACCCAAATAGGAAGTGCTCTTGTCAATGTGTTTGCCAACCTTTACAGATGGCCTTCTCCACACCTCTCCCACGAAGACCCTCTATTCCTATTCAGACATGGCCATGTCTTACTCACTTACCTGCCTTCAAAGCCCTCTGTCTCTTCTGCTAATCTAAACCAACTACTTACAACTATGACTCTAGACCAGCCGTGGGCAAACTACGGCCCGCAGGCCGGATCCGGCCCGTTTGAAATGAATAAAACTAAAAAAAAAAAAAAAGACTGTACCCTTTTATGTAATGATGTTTACTTTGAATTTATATTAGTTCACACAAACACTCCATCCATGCTTTTGTTCCGGCCCTCCGGTCCAGTTTAAGAACCCATTGTGGCCCTTGAGTCAAAAAGTTTGCCCACCCCTGCTCTAGACACACATTCAATCTCTTTAAGCATCAGATGCCTCATTTGTAAAATGAGGACCATGTCCCCCGCATAGGGATGCTGTGGGATCATATGAGATAATCCTTGTACGGCATGTTGAGCTGTATCTAACATACAGTCAGTGCTAAAAAAGTGACAGCTACTATCATTGCCTTTCAAGTCCAACAAGTTTCATCATGATGCTTTCTCTCATCATCTCTACTCTTCCCACTCAAATTCCTCATTTGGCATTTTTTATGTGCCACCTCTCATAAAATTGCCTCTTTATTCATCTTTTAGTAGCCTCTGGATTCAAAACACTTGGTCTGATTCTTGGCTTTGCCACTTGCCAACTATAGCTATATGTCTTTGGGCAAATTACTTACCCTATCTGAACCTTAGTATCCTCATCTGCAAATGTGAAAACACAATAGTACACTTCCACCCACTGTTGGGAATTATGTAAATGAGATAATGAGAGGACAGCATTTTGTACTTTGTCAGGCTCAGGCACATAGTAAGCACTTCTAGCTATGATTACTTTTAGCTGGATCCACACACAGGTCCAAACAAGGTGGCAAATTACACTACTGTTCCCAGCACACCACGAGCACACACCAAGTAAACAATAAATGTCTGATAAACGCGATTAAGCAGGAACACTGAACTGTGGTTAAGAGGCCTTAGTTCACCCAGCCGGCATGGCTCAGTGGTTGAGCATCGACCTATGTACCAGGAGGTCACGGTTCGATTCCCAGTCAGGGCACATGCCTGGGTTGTGGGCTTAATCCCCATGTGGGGCATGCAGGAGGCAGCCGATCAATGATTCTATCTCATCATTGATGTTTCTATCTCTCTCTCCCTCTCTCTTCTCTGAAATCAATAAAAATATTTTTTTTAAAAAAAGGCCTTAGTTCCATTCCATCAGCTGGCCACACAACTTTAGGCACATCCATCTCCCTCTCTTTCTCATCTGTAAAATGAAGCCTTTCTGAATCGGTATTATGGGATTCCCACAATTTGTCTTGCAGGTGTAGAAATGGAATAAATTGATTCTGCATACATTAAGCGAATGTCTACTCAACTCCCCCCACACACACCCTCCAGAGAAGTCCTACAAATGTTTATTCGGCCTGAATTTGGTGTTTGTGACTGGGCACGTCACTTCAGCTCTCGGGGCCTCAGTTTCCTCATCTGTATAATGGGGGTGAAAAAACACCAACATTACAGGGTGAGACATAAACAAAAAGCCCACGACGATGACACTATACTCATAACATCGGTTCTCTTCGGGCACCGCCCCTATACGCAGCGAGCGGAGCCGAGCACCTTTGGATGAGGGTGCCAGTTCCAGCCGGGGCGCTTACTGGCTGTGTGAGCTTCGACTTCAAGTTCCGCCGGGGTCAAGCCCTTTACACACAGCACCCCATTTAGTTATCTCATTTAAAACTTGCAAGATAGTTTTGATTATCCCCGTGCTCTCCCCAAAAAAGAACGACAGGTCCTTCTTCGCAGAGCCAAGAGGCTCCACCCCAGCCACGCCGGCGTCATCACCATATATTTGCATTTATTTACTCGCAGTGTCTGTACCGACCCGGACCCGCAAGCAAAGAGGGGGTTGGGGCGAGAGAAGCACATGGGGCCAGAGCCGGCGCTCGTGGATCCTGTGAGGTCTTACCTGGCTTCGCTCTCGGTGTTCCCGCTGTCGGGACTTAGCTGCCTTCCGAAAAGCCGCCGACATAGCTGCTCACGCCTGGGAAAGCTCAGTAGACAACGCTGGCGCCGCACCACCTCAGTCTCCGGGTCCACTGAACCTACAGGAAACGGGCCTAGCCGCGGAGGCTTAGGACCACCCACTTCCTCTCCACAGCCTATGCGGCGCCAGCTTTTCCGGAAGTACGTCCTCTAGCAAAGGCGTCCACCACAGGCTGCTTCTGGGAAATGTAGTCTAGTGTCCTGACTTGACAAGGGCCAGTTCTTATTCGCCAGAGCTTGTCCACGTGTACCTCGCCTTCGCGCTCGGCTCCGCGTTGGCACCTGGGAACACGTGTCTGGCACTGCCCTCGGCTGAGCTGGGCTTGGAGTTTGCGCATGCGCAGTGACCTGTGGCTGTGCTCCACTTGCCGTATTTACCCGGTGCATTTAAAGCCAGGAGCTGTGTGAATTTTACAGTGTACTGGAAAAGAGCACTCAATAGAGAGACAACAGACTCTAAAATCATGCCTGACTCTGCTACTTATTATCTGTGACTTTTGACAAGTGACTTGACTTTAATGAGCATCATTTTTCTCACCCATAAAACAATAATACTAGCATGCACTGCGTGCCTCATAGGGCCATCAAGGAGCTCACAGTTGAATGGAGGAGTCATACCATAGCAATAGTTTTAAAGTTCTGAGCCTTATCCCCTCAAGAGAATGGCTGGTTGGCAGAATGAGTGTCAGGGGCAGTACAATGTAAATGATAAGGACCATGAACCATGGAGGTGTGTTCTGATCCTAACTGCTGCCAATCAAGACAAAGTTAGCTTCATTCAACCTTGGTCTCCCCATCTGTAAAAGTAAGGTAATACTACTATACCCACAGAATGGTTGTGAGCATTAAATGAAATAATATGTTTAAAATGCTGTGTTCAGCCCAGTTTGGCTCAGTGGATAGAGCATAGGCCTGCGGACTGAAGGGTCCCGGGTTTGGGTTTGATTCCGGTCAAGGGCACATGCCCGGGTTTCGGGCTCCATCCCGGGTAGGGGATGTGCAGGAGGCAGTCAATCAATGATTCTCTCTCATCATTGATGTTTCTATCTCTCTTTCCCTCTCCCTTCTTCTCTGAAATCAATTTCTAAAAGTTTTTTAAAGAATTTTTTTAAAATGCTGTGTTCACAATCAATTAGAGCTATTATTGTTATTATTACTAAACCTAACTGTAAGGACGGAGAGTGTTGGGCACAGCAGAGCCCTCGTGAGGGATTTGATTTCTTTTCCATCACGTAAAGCTAGCCTTCAGTGAGTTCTGAAATTGCACCCATTTCACACGACAGGGCTCACTCTTCCAGCTGAAGAGCTCTGGGGAAATGCTCGCCTCTGTCCTTGGAGGCATAAGTCCAATAGACCAGTGGGCATAAAACCTGAAAGTAGCTGAGATCTGCAGGGTAAAAAGTTTTTTTCTGCATCTGAGTCTGAGCCTTGCCCAACTAGGGCTACATGCATTCACAAATTTCTATCTCATTTGTTATTTAACCACTGAAGGACAAGGCCCTTCATGGTCCCACAGATGTCCACCTTTCCAGCCTCATCTTTTTTTTAAAATATATTTTTATTGATTTCAGAGAGGGAGAGGGAGAGAGAGAAAACATCAATGATGAGAGACAATCATTGATTGGCTGCCTCTTGCACGCCCCCTACTGGGGATCAAGCCCACAACCCAGGCATATGTCCTTGACCAGAATCAACCTCGGGACCTTTCAGTCCCCAGCCGACACTCTATTCACTGAGCCAAACCAGCTAGGGCTCCAGCCTCATCTTGATTAAGAAGCCCAGCCATCAGGCAGAGTGCCCAGGTGGCAGCCCCAGTCCCTCCTGCCACTCCCTCTGAAGAAGGCATTGAGAGATGGGTATACCCAGGAGAAGGCAGCTCTGCACACTGAAAGGGGGAAGGAACCCTAGGCAGCCCAAAGGGTAAGAGTGAGCAATACACCCAAAGAAGGAAAGAAGTTTTCTCACTGGGGGAAGGAGGGCTTGTGGTTACAAGCATCAGAGAATGATTCAGCACCCAGAGGAAACCACGAGAAGCCTGTCAGTCATCACCCAAGGCCTCCTTTTAAAAGCCCTTCCAAGGTGAGAGAATAGCTGTGAGACCCTGAGGAAGCCCCCTTCCACCACAAGAGAAGGATGAGTGTGTGGGGACCTCCTGAGTGGCTGGGTGGCTAGATCTCACTTACCCAAGGCTAGTTGTTCAACACTCAGGCTCTGCTTCCAGTCCCAGCTCAGACACACCTGTTCCCTGAAGAGGGGGTGGGGGGAGAGACTGACAAGAAACAGGAACAGGGAGTCCATGTGGTTGATCCCTAGAGCTCTCTGGGGCACGTCCTCCTGGTCGTCGGAAATAGAGCAGGCAGGGAAATGTGAGCCCACTGGGGAGCTGGAAATGGAGAAGGGAACCAGAGGGGCATTTATAGTTTAGGCATCAGGAACAACAACGATAAACAGCCCCATGCCCTACACCAGTTTCCCTTCCCCAGGTTGGGCCAAGTCAGAAATCTCCTAACTTTTTCTGGCCTCCAGACTCCAAGTCCAGCAGCAGAACCTTAACACTTGATCGTGAAACATTGAATATTGAATACCTACTGTGTGCTCTCATCCAATCCTCACAAGAATGCTGTGAGACAGGAAGGCAGCCACTCTTAACAGATAAGGAGACTTAAAGAGATTAAATGACTACAGAGGCTGTAGAGTTTACCAGTTAGGCTCTTGAAGGGAACCAACGTTTTGTCACCCAGAAACTGCCTTTTGGGGATATTTAAGCTGTTTATTAAGAAACAAAAGACTCAGAAATCTAATAAGCCAATTCCTCGCCGCCCCCCCCCCCCCCCCCCCCGAAAATGGTTTTCCCCTGGGGCCAAAAAGGGCTTTGATACACCTTGTTGCCTCACCGGTCTTGGGATTTTCATGCCTATGTGGGAAACCCTCTGCCAAGGATAAAAATTTTTATTTTCACCCTAGCCCATTTTGCGCAGTGGGTAGAGTATTGGGCGGGGGACTTGAGGGGCCCAAGTTCAATTCGGACCAGGGCACATGCCTGAGATGGAGCGCCACTCCCCAGTAAGTGCGGGGAGAAGCCAGCGAAAAATGGGATCTCTATTCACCACCCGTGAATGTTCCGGCTCTCCCTCGACGCTTCGTCGCCTGAAATAGAAAAAATATTACTTTTTTTTAAAAAA
>NW_005871308.1:1321786-1323823 GCF_000147115.1 Myotis lucifugus
GCAACAATAAAGAATTGTTAAAAAATAAAAATATACCGTTGTAAGGGGTTTAGCTCAGTGGATGGAGTGTTAGCCTGCGGACTGAAGGGTCCCAGGTTCGATTCCAGCCAAGGGCATGTACCTTGGTTGCAGGCACATCCCCAGTAGAGGGTGTGCAGGAGGCAGCTGATGGATGTTTCTCTCCCATCAATGTTTCTAACTCTCTATCCCTCTCCCTTCCTTTCTGTAAAAAAATCAATAAAATATATTTAAAAGTAAAATATAAATATAAACGCAAAAAGGAAAAAAAAAACACTTTTATTTTCTCCTGTTAATCTTCTCTGTTAATTTGATGATTAGCCCAGTAAGAAGAACTTAGAAGGTGGGAAAGAAAAGTATTAATATTTTTAGCCCCACACTCTTTTCTTGGCATAAGGAGTTTTAACATCTGACTGGATTTGAATCCAATCTGCCATTAGCTGTGTCACCCTTGGCAGGTTACTTACTCTCTCTGTGCCTCCATTTCCTCATCCTTAAAGCAGGGATAAAATTAGACATTTCAAACGTTGTTGGAAAATCAAGTGCATTCATATATATAAACTGCCCAGACAGGGCTCGTGCAAAGTAAGAACTCGGAAAAGATGGGCTCTTTAAGGATGTTCAAGCCATGAGTAAAAACCAGAGACCCCAACTCTACCTTTGATCCAGGACCAACCTTACTCACTCATAACCTCTTCCTTTCAGAAGGCTGCTCACCAGTCCCCTTCCCCCAGAGCAAACTATGTTTTGCCTTCTACTCCAAATGGCAAGACTAACCCCAAAGAAAGGGCCCACACACGGTCTGGATGCTCACCCCCTGGATTCCAGATAACAGGTGCCTATGGGCCAAACTAGGGGGGAAGGAGGGATCCAAACTGAAGCATGTCTGTCCTTCATGCATTCACCAAACATTGATTACCCAAACATTGCAGTAGGTACCGGGAATGGGGTGATGATCAGGAAGGACCCATTTCCTGCCCTCGTGGCACGTAACAGTTTAGGCATCAAGAACACCAATAATGAACAAGCCATTGTGAATTTTGCAAGGAAACCTGGCTTCAGGGGTGACTTGGGACCCAGGAAGGCAGGCAAGTGGTTCCCAGGAGCCCCAGCCTGGGAGGGAATGGGTCTCTGGACCCAGCTTGGGGATGGAAGAGCCTGCTGTGCACCCGAACCTCCACTCTAGGTGTGGAGGTTGTTTCCAGGATTGGTTTTGTTGTCTCTTGTTTTGCAAACAGCGCAGCAGAGCCTCCTCCTCCCTTCCCCACCCTTGCAGATCGAGGCTATTTATTCCTAGTGACAAGCCTGAGGCTCCCAGGAGGGTTGGCCTCAAAGACCTGGTGGGGCCTTGTGTCCCTGGCAGGCGCCAGTCCTCCCTCCAGGGCACAGAGAGGCAGCCAGAGGGTTGGAACTGTCGAGGTGAGGAAGGAGGGGTTCCCTCCACCACCCGTGGAGTGGCCCTGGCCGTGCACACTCCTCCCTGAGAAGCCTAAACATCAGGGGGCCAAGGATTAGGGTCTCCCCTGGGCTTCAAAGGTCAAAACTATTCCTGGCGCAGTGGAAACCTAGGCAGGCCTTTTCAGTCCCGGGATGCAGCTGGAGGTGAGGAGGTGGCTACTTCTGCTTTCGTCACTCAGAGATGTGGAATCAAGCCCTTTGAAAGTCGGGTCCCTATAGGGGTGGGGGTGGGGGTGGGGGAAGGATCCTCTCTTCACTCCGTGTTTCCACCACCTCGGTCACTCACAGGGCCATGACCCTGGGTCAGAAACCACCCTCTCCTCCAGGCTGGATTCAGGCCTTTCACAAACCCGGGCTGAGTGTGACCCCTGGGGCTAAACTGGTGTGGGGGGAGAAGGACACGAAGAGGTATGAGGCTCTTGGTCCCCAAATGGACTTCCGTCGGCTGGGTCCGGTACCCCTTGCCCGAGGTTGAATACTGCAGCCTCCCGCTTGCAGCTGAGGCGGGGGGGGGGCGCGGCAAGGGGAAGGGCAGCAGGAGAGACTGCAAAAGCTGCAGGG
>NW_005871308.1:1325222-1374920 GCF_000147115.1 Myotis lucifugus
TCAGAGGTAGAAATTCCACCGAGGGCGAGCTGCTGGGAGGATGGCCCAGTCGGAGATACAGCAGACACCCACTACATAGGGACAGCTGTTGAAGTGTGCAGACCACAGGCCACGGGCTGGGAACAGCTACACGCAGGAGACTGAGATTTAATGGAGGCGGCACTGGCCGCCTCCCGGACAGAGCAAGAGAGACTCAGGCCCCGGAAGACTGAGAAGCAAGAATGAGGGGAAACACAAACTCGGGGCCAACTGAGTCCCCATGAGGAGAGGACCTGGGACAGTAAGATTAAGATCAAGAAAGAGCCCCAGGCATATACAAAGACAGTTTCAACTTATTTTTAAACTCGGATCTTGGACGGGCTGCTTCAGCCCTGGGGGACTCGGGGTGAATGAACTGTTCCTCTCTTGTCCCCAGAGCAGCTGCTGGATCCTGCTTCCCACCCCCACCCCCTCCCTTTCCCCTAAACTGCTCTGACTCCCAGGCCCCAGGACAGGGAGGGGAGAGTGGAGGGTTGGGGTAGGTGCCTGCCAGCAGGGGGTGGGGGTAGGGGTGGGGAGAGTTCAATTTCTCCCCTTTAGTCTCCTGTCAACTCCAGGGAGCTAGAGGAGGGGTCTGTTCTGATCCTGGCTCACAGCTGTGGGGCCTGGCCAGGGGTATGGACAGTGGGGGCTGGAGGGGGGCAGAAGGGTTGAGCGGTTGGCATGGGTAATTGGAAAGGCTCCTGGGTGTCTTCCAGTGGCAGGGCTGGCAGCTGGAGAGAAGAGCCGGGCTCCGGTGCTGCTGATGTCACCCAGCATCTCATGTCCCCCTGCCCTGAAGTGCCTTCCCCCCATTCCACCACCACTGCAGCATTTCTAGGGAAAGAGAAACAGCAAAGGGCTCCTGGGCTCTCTGATACCCGAATGACCTTGAGTGTGCCCCTGCCCTGTCCCTGGCCTCTGTGCTCAGCTGTAAATCGGGGATGACCACACTACCCGCCTGCCTGCCTTTTGTGAGATCTGATGAGACGGTGGGTGGGTGGGTGGGAATGCACTTTGTGAGAGGAGAGCAGCACCCAGAGGTGTGCACCTGTGTACCCGTGTGAGGGGGTCTCAGAGCTATGCTTGCTGGAGTCAGGCTGACCCCGTAGCCTGGGCTTCTTTGGTGCCCCAAGTGGACATAGGGATTCCCTCTTTTGTTCTCTCCCTGGGCCTACACTAGGAATGTCCAGGTCAAACCCCAGGCCAGCTCCCTGATCCAGGCCTGGCTGAGAAACTATTGTCTGACCCCCGTATGAGGGAGGGGCTAATAATAAAAACACGAATATCCTCCATTTACTGACAGCTAACTAACTCAAGGCTTTCCAAGTATCATCCCATTTTATTTTATTTTTAAGTCTTTTTTTTTAAAATATATCTTTATTGATTTCAGAGAGGAAGGGAGAGAGAGAGATAGAAACATCAATGATGAGAAAGAATCATTGATCGGCTGCCTCCTGCACGCCCCACACTGAGTATTGAGCCCGAAACCCAGGCATGTGCCCTTGACCGGAATCAAACCCGGGACCCTTCAGTCCCCAGGCCGACGCTCTATCCACTGAGCCAAACCAGCTAGGGCATATCATCCCATTTTATCCCCACAAAAAACCCAGGAGGTAGGAGGTAGTATTAGATGGGAAAACGGGCTCAGAGAGCTTGAGTGACTTGCCCAAGATCACCCAGCTTTATATTTCACAGCTCAAGCCTCTACACACCACGTGCCACAGCCATTTATCCAGCTATTCTGAGCTCTGAGAGGTGCCAGATGTGTGTGTCTGGGTCAGGTGTAGAGGAGTGTGTGCTGGTGCGGGTAGGGGCTGAGCGCCATCTGGCCAACTGAGCAGTCTCCCCTGCACAGCCCTCCCCACCATGAAGGAACACAAGATTGGCTCCCTCAGCCCCCCAGTCCTGCCAGGGAACGGGGGGAGGAGGGAAATGGGCAGAGACAGGTGGGCCTTGACAGTGCCCTTCACTCTGTCCTCACTAGAGCCCAGCTGGACAGACTAGGGGATTCTGGGAAGGAAACAGAAGTCATGCCCATACCCTATTTGGGGTGTCCCTGTCTCAGAGTGGTGACTGCCTCCCAGGGGGTGGGCCCAAGGCTAGCATGGGCCTAGGAAGGTGGAGGCTGCTTAGGGCCAAGCCAGGAAGGAAGGAAAAGGCCCCAGGCACTCCTGGACAGAGGCATGGCCACACTCCACCTGTGTGCCCCCTGCTGCCCGTGGCTGACAGCCCAGGCAATCCTCAGATGCCGGGCCAGAGGAAACCCGGGCCTGAGTGGTGGGGAGGGGGGTGACTAGAGGGGGGTACCCTCCACCCTACAGCATAGCCCCTACCCCAGAAGTCCCTGCTCTGAAGACCCCAGCTTCTGGTGGCCTCATGCCAAGGCCAGGGTATGAAGTGAGTGTCCTCGCACTGTACAGAAGGACAGCTATGAGCTCACGAGCCATCCCTTCAGAAGAGCCAGATCCTACAGGCTTGGGGCGTCTGTTGGCGCCTGGAGTCTGAACTCCAAGGCAGAGCAACGCTTGTTGGCGAGAATTTCCCACTGTGGGTGGCTGAGAGAAGGAGGGCTTTCCCTTCAACTTGAGCCAGGGTAGGCTCTGGGGACTGCCAGTTCCTGAGGTCTAATGTGGAGGGAGTAGGTTGGTGGGTTCCTTTGTACTCCCCAGGCTCATCTGTGCTGTGAGAACATGCCCTTCCTATGGGTCCTGGGGGTTCCTCTCCACCCACCCCGGGATCCCTGTCCTCAGAGAGCAGGCTTCATGATGGAGGAGGCTGGAGGTGGGGAGCTCTGAATCTGGGGCTAGAGACTGGTGTCAGGGGCAACAGAAGGGACCAGGAACCCCATTTCCCCACCACCACCCCCACTCCCCATGCTCCTGTTCCAGAGGCAGCTGTGTGGATGACCTCATCCCACAAACATGCTTTGTTCCTGAGAAAATGGAAAGTGTCTGAGGTTTGGTAGGGGGGAGTGGGTGTCTGCAGCAACAGCTCTTAGGGCTCCCCCTTGCCTGACTCCCCCTCCGAGAGGGGGTCTGATTGGGGAGAAAATGTCTTCAGTGGCTCCCTCTCTCACCCTTCACTCCCCGGCCCCAAACCCTGAGAAGTCAGAAAAGCTGGGGAGAGGCTGTCTCTCCCAGAGGTGGGAGGAGGGAAATCATGACCCAGGGGATGGAAAGATTCCTGGGTTTTGCCAGATGCTGCCAAGCATGATGCCCCCCAGCAGGAGACGGCAGGGAGGCACGCTGCATAATCTGCCTCCAGTTCCCCTCTCTCTCCCCAGGCATCTCATTTCCCTTTTCTCTTCCCCTGTTGCTGGTAAAACCTGACATCTGGCCATCTGGGCTGCCACAGCTGCTGCAGATGTTGCAGGCCACGGCTGCCCAGGCTGGTGTGACCAGAGACCCAGCAGGGGGTGAGAGCAGAGTCCAGCTGGGGAAGCTTGCCTGGGTCCAGCTTGCAGGATTTCCTTCCTGCTTAGACCTAGGCTGAGCCTCTGAAGTCCTTATTGCTGGGCGGACTCTCCTGGGAGGTGAGGCTCAATGACATCGCCTCCTCCACCTCCACCATTCATCCGCTCAGCATACCTCTAACGTCCCACTGTTTCCTGAATGGGGACAGGCAGGAACAGCCCATTCCCATCCCTAAGCTCCCCACTCCAGACCTCTGGGCAGGGGCTCCTTTATCTGCATCCCAAGGCTCCCTTCCTAGGAGTCAGGAGGGGGTGGGAGTGCTGTTCATATGGGATAGGATGGGGTGGCTCTCTGCCCCTGCTCTTGCCCCCTTGGGGACAGTACGGACAGTGGAGGCTAAACTCAGGCTGGGGCAGGAAATGAGTCACTGACCCAGGAAAAGCCCCCTCACCCCAGATCTGCCAGGGCCCAGATAAGAAAACAACTTCTGCTTCCTGATTTTTTCCTGACCCCCTTCCACCCCCACCGTTAAATACAGAAACAAACATGCAGGATTCCTGGGTTCCCAGAAGCACCCTTTCCCCATCACCACCTACTCTGACCTGGCATTTTATTTATTTTTTTTAAAAAAATATTTTTTTATTAAATTCAGAGAGGAAGGTAGAGAGAGAGAGAGAGAGAGAGACATCAATGATGAGAGAGAATCATTGATCGCGTGCCTCCTGCACGCCCCACACTGGAAATCGAGCCCCCAATCCGGGCATGTGCCCTGACCAGGAATCGAACCGTGACCTCCTGGTTCATAGGTTGACACTCAACCCCTGAGCCACACTGGCAGGGCTGACGTGCCATTTTCTCTGCCTGGCCTCTTGCTCTTTATTGAATGCCAAGGCTCCTGCAAGGAGTTAAGCCACAGCCCTTCTTGGTGACCCTGTTGCACCTTGTGTCCCTAACAGGGCTCACTCACAGCCACCATGAGTGAGGCCTTTGACTGTGCAAAATGCAGCGAGTCCCTGTATGGCCGAAAATACATCCAGACAGACAACGGGCCCTACTGCGTACCCTGCTACGACAACACCTTCGCCAACACCTGTGCCGAGTGCCAGCAGCTGATCGGGCATGACTCGAGGGTAAGGACCAGACCAGGCAGGGCAGGGAGCGGGTGGAGGCTGGAGGGAGGGGGATAAAGGTGCCAGTGTCCCTGCCACACTTCTGGCAGGAGCTATTCTACGAAGACCGCCACTTCCACGAGGGCTGCTTCCGCTGCTGCCGCTGCCAGCGCTCCCTAGCCGATGAGCCCTTCACCTGCCAGGACAGTGAGCTGCTCTGCAATGACTGCTACTGCAGTGCCTTCTCCTCACAGTGCTCTGCCTGTGGGGAGACCGTCATGCCGGGTACGTCCCCGGGGGCTCACTGCGTGTGGGACCGCCATCCCTGGCGTCTGTGTAGGGTTCATGCATGTGCAAGGGACTGGCACGCCTATCTGATACATGCATGGAGGTTTGTACAGTAAAGACCTGCACAGGCAGCATGTTCTTAGAAACTTAGTGTATGCAGGACCTGTCATGCTTATATGACCTTGGGAACTTAGCATGCATAGGGACTGGCATGCACAGATATACACTTGAAAGCTTAGCATGTACAGGAACTGACAAGCCCAGTACATTCCTGAGGGTTTAATATGCGCTGGACCGGTGGGCCTGGTACACACCTGTGGGCTTACCATGTATGGACAAACTGACACACCTTGGGGCTTAACATGTCAAAAGAGCTGCATGTTTGGTGCATGTAGGAGCTAAAAGTATGCTAAGACTGTCATGCTTGGTACAATGGGTCTTGGTGTGTGCAGAGACAGATAAACAGGGCTTAACATGTGTGCTGAGTGCATGCCTAATATGCGTAAGGATTTAGAATCTGTGGAGAATGGCATGATTGGGATATGCAGGGGCTTTGCATGTACTGAACCTACCGTGTTCAGAACATTAGAACTTGCTTGGCTAGTATAAGTGGGGTCTTTGTGGGTGCGCTAAAACCATTGAATCTGGTGCGTAAGGGCCTAGCACAGTGGTTCTCAACCTTCTGGCCCTTTAAATACAGTTCCTCGTGTTGTGACCCAACCATAAAATTATTTTTGTTGCTACTTCATAACTGTAATGTTGCTACTGTTAATGAATTGTAATGCAAATATCTGATATGCAGGATGGTCTTAGGCGACCCCTGTGAAAGGGTCGTTCGACTGCCAAAGGGGTCGCGACCCACAGGTTGAGAACCGCTGGCCTAGCATCTACTGAGCCCTCATGCCTATGACATGAGACAGTCATATCTGTTCCATATGAGGACTGCACATATGCCAAACCCTCATGTCTAGTTTATGGGGGCCTAGCATGTGCATGGCCAACATGTCCAGTGTTTGGGGGAGGTTAGCATGTACAATATGTGTGGTGGGGGGTCCCTGCTGCATGTGCGTGGACCACCACGTGGGGGTCCTGCTGCATGTGTGTGGACACCACCTGCCGGGGAACGGAGCCATAGCAGAGGGTGGCACTCAGGAGCTTGGCACACAGCTCCTGAGTGGGACCCCTGTTCCCACAGGGTCCCGGAAGCTGGAGTACGGAGGCCAGACGTGGCACGAGCACTGCTTCCTGTGCAGCGGCTGTGAGCAGCCACTGGGCTCCCGTTCCTTCGTGCCCGACAAGGGTGCTCACTACTGCGTGCCCTGCTATGAGAACAAGTTTGCTCCTCGCTGTGCCCGCTGCAGCAAGGTGGGGGCTGGGCCAGCAGGGTGGGGCCCTGGTCTCCACTGGGTGGGGGTGAGCAAGGCTCTGTGATGGCGTGGGAATCCCCACTCCCCCCTGCTGACAGATGCTGCCCCCACAGACGCTGACGCAGGGTGGCGTGACATACCGTGACCAGCCTTGGCATCGAGAATGCCTGGTCTGCACTGGGTGCCAGACACCCCTGGCAGGGCAGCAGTTCACCTCCCGGGATGATGATCCCTACTGTGTGGCCTGTTTTGGAGAACTCTTTGCACCCAAGTGCAGCAGCTGCAAGCGCCCCATCACAGGTGGGAGAAGGGTCAAATCACTGAGCGGGTGGGGTGCAGGTCAGGGAATGGGGTCTGGGATTGGATGAGCCCGAGGGCCAGGACCACCCTCTCGGTCAGCAGAGCTAACTTCCAGCCTCCCTCCAGGACTCGGTGGGGGCAAGTACGTGTCCTTTGAAGACCGCCACTGGCACCACAGCTGCTTCGCCTGCGCCCGCTGCTCCACCTCCCTGGTGGGCCAAGGCTTCGTGCCCGACGGAGACAAAGTGCTGTGCCAGGGCTGCAGCCAGGCAGGGCCCTGAGCCAGGGCTCCTGGGCCCCGGCCCTCCCAAACCAGGGCCCTGAGGACTAAGGCTCCTTTTCCAAACCACCTCTGGGACCCACCCTCTCCCCAAACTGGGGCTCCCCCTGGACTCCAGGATTCAGCCTCCCCACTCCAACATCCCCAAACTGGTACTCCCTGGCCCAGGGTCCCCAAACCTGGGCTCTTTCGGACCCTCTACCATTCATATCTCCTCCCAAGCCTGAACTCTAGAACTCAGCCCTGTCCCCTAGAGTTGTGGTTCCCAGACCAATCCCTCTCCCCAAATCAGGGCTCTAGATCCCACCCCTCCAAACCTGGACTTGGACCCAGGCCTTCAATCTAGGCTTCTCGGCAGACTTTAGGTCTCCTCTGGGTGCCTGCGAAGTCCTGTACGCAGGCTTGGCCCTCCCCACCCCCATTCCACTCCTGTCCCCAGGGCTGGGGCTGTTGGGCAGCAGATCAGGGTTCACTGGTGAGGAGGTCCTAGGGTACAGGGTTTTGCCCAGCCTGCAATCGTTGAGTGTTTTCTCATTTCAGCTCCATTTCGCCCAGAGATGGGCAGAGGGGTGGGACTGGTTCACCCCCTTAGAGATTCTGCAATAAAGCAGTGTGAGGTAGCACAGGCCCTGTGTGTTTGTCTGGGGATGGAGGGGAAAGAGGGTTGCTATGCAGACCAGGAGACTCAAGCTATTCCAGACCTCAGTGCAGGGCAGAGGGGGGAGCTGCGGGCCACAGGGTGGGAAATCTCCGGAGAAAGGGGATCCCCGCCGCCGCCGCCGCCGCTGCTACCGTCCCTCTAGGGCTTAGCCTGCTGGCTAAGGGCTTGTTCCTCCCCGGAGAAGGGAGGGGTTTACCGGAGCGCCGGGGTACAGGTGGGGTTCCCCGTCTGGTACAAATTGTCCCCCTCCCTTAGTAGCCCTTTCCAAGTCCCGCAGAGCCCCCGGTGCGGGTCCCCAGTCTGGGCCCAGACCCTCAGTCCCCTTCCCCCCTCTTCCCGAGGATTAGCGGAGGCGGCCCGGGATCCGCTCGCGGCCGCACGTTTTTTGCCAAAAAAGGCAAGGATGCAGCTGCACGCGCCACGGGAACATCTGGATCCGATTCCCGGCATGAATGGGTCACGGCCCCGCCTCCCCACCCCCAGGATTCAAGGGCGGGGGCGGGGGCGGGCGGAGGGGGCTGGCCCCCAAAGTGGGGAGATGGGGCGGAGCGCTGCCCGCCCCCCCTCACCCGGCGTCGGACGCCCCGGGTCTGCCTGCTCTGCGGCCTGTGGTCTGCGCTCGCGGTCCCACTGTCGGAGGCGGCAGACTGGGCGCTCGCTGCACGCTCCGGGCTGCGGTGCTCCCAGGCGCTCCAGGTCTCGCCCGCAGCCTCCTGGGGTGGGGGCCGGCGCCGCCGCGGGGGAGGGGCCCTCGGTCCGGCACAACCGCGTGATTATATGTATCGCGGATAAAATCCTCCCTGAAATCCTGTGGGGCGGGCATTTTTCCATTTCACAGAGGTGGGGACTCCGAGGGCCAGGTCCCCCAAGTTACAATAGGTAGTCCCTGGCAGGTCCGGGGTTCTAATGGGCTTCATACTGTCTCCCTGACCCTATTGGAATTCTAAACTTTCTGAGGCCACGGTTGACATTTGCAACCAGCCTTTACAAATGCCCACCATGTGTGCTTATAATTTAATGATTATAGGTTTCCATTTTTGTCCCTTCCACCAGCCTCTGTGAGGACGGGGCTCGCCCTGCCTTGCTCGCCCCACCATCCTCAGCTCCCGGCGCTTACTACATGTTCAGTCAATACTTGTTGAGGAGAGTAGTCCAAGCGTAGGAAACAGCTGGTGCAGAGGCCTGGAGGCCTGAAAAAAAACATAGGGTGCTTTGAGGAAGCAGCAAGCAATTTCATTTGGAGGAAGTGCCAAGAGACTTAAAATGGCAAGCAGAAGCCGGGTCATGAAAAGTCAAATGCCAAGTTAAACAGGCCTCACCCTGCGGGTACAGCAGCCAGTGGAAACGTTTAAGCAAGGGCGTGAGATGATCACTCTGGCTGCAGTATGAATAATGGATAGGAGAGTAAGATGAGCAGGCTGGGTAGGAGGCCAGTGCTGTGGTCCAGGTGAGAGATAAGGAGGCAGGTGGCAGCAGGGGTGGAAAAGACAGGACTTGGTGACTGGTTGGGCAGAGCGGGGAAGAAGAAGGTTTTAGGGACAGGAAGGTATCAGGTGAATGGTGGTGCTTGGATGATCTACCCACCTAAGGAAGAGATGTGCAGATACAATACTCAGTCGTTGATTTCAAGATAAACGTTTTTCAAATTTAACATCTCAGAAACCAAATGCATCGTATAATCTAAGGTGTGACCTGGTTTATTTGACAAGTTTTTTTTCTTTCTTTCATAAAATAATGGGGAGGTTAACATTTTACAGGAGCTCATATTCAATAAAATACAGTAGATCCCAAACCTGAGCCTTCCCCCCACCCCCCACCCCCCGCCCCCCAAATAAAGATACACTCTGAGTCTCCACAATACTGAATGGAGATTTCTTACTCTTTCCTAGTGGTGCAGGAAAAGCCTCTGGCGAGGAGCTGTACCTGGGGTCCTCTCCCTAACGTTGAGGTCTTGCTTGCATTTTTAGAATCCCCATGAATAGGCAAGACAAGAGTCATTATCTCAATGTTATTTTTCAAACTTGTAAAACAAAAAGCAATGCATGCTTATTGTAGCAAAACTGAATCTGCAAAAGTAAAGAGAACAAAAGGTAAATCACTGATAATTTCTGGGTACATTACAGCCTCTTCTTTTTTGCTAAGTATGCATGCGCATATTCATTTCTAAGTTTATTTGTCAATTGAAAAAAGTCATATATGTATATGTGTGTGTGTTTGCTAGTAAGCTTACTTTGGGTACAAAGAAAAATTCCCTCCCATACCAGATCTCCCAGGCTACCTCCTTATGAACAACCTGTTATTTACTGTTATTGGTTGTCCTTAGAGAAATAATCTCTTCAGGCATCTATTTTTATACACATTGTTGTACATCAGGCTTTCTTCACTTTGTGTGACCATATTTCCATATGAGTTTATACAGATTTTTAAAATAGCTCTACTGAAGTACTAGAGGCCCAGTACACGAAATTCATGCATGGAAGGGGAGGAATCCCTCAGCCGGGCCTGCATCATCTCCAATCTGGAACCCTTGGGGGATGTCCCACTGCTGGTTTAGGCCCGATCCCTGCAAACTGACAGTTGGACATCCCTCTCGCAATCCGGGACCGCTGGCTCCTAACCACTCACCTGCCTGCCTGCCTGGTCACCCCTAACTGCCTCTGTCTACCGGCCTGATGCCCCTAACTGTTCCCCTGCCGGCCTGATGGCCCCTAACCGCCTCTCCCTGCCAGTCTGATCGCCCCCTAACTGCCCCCCCTGCCGGCCTGATTGCTCCCTAACTGCCCTCCCCTGCTGGCCTGATCACCTCCTAACTGCCCTCCCCTGCCAGCCTGATCACCCCTAACTGCTCTCCCCTGCTGGCCTGATCGCCCCTAACTGCCTCTGCCTCAGCCCCCGCCACTGTGGCTTTGTAGGGAAGATGTCCAGTCTAATTAGCATATTACCTTTTTATTAGTACAGTGGGGCCTTGACTTACAAGTGTCCCAACTAACGAGTTTTTCGAGATACGAGCTGTCTCTCAGCCAATTTTTTGCTTTGAGTTGCAAGCTAAAATTTGGGTTACGAGCCAGCTTCAGATACCCCACCGCTAGTTGGCGCAGCAAACGTCACAGTGAACGCCACAACATCAGCCCAGCATTCAATTCATTGTAATGGTGAAAATTGATTTGACATACGAGTAATTTGAGTTACAAGCTCCGTCACGGAACAAATTAAACTCGTAAGTCAAGGCCCCACTGTATAGATAAGTTATGTGGACCCCAGGAAGAAATTTATTTGATGTGAATGAATTTACTTGCTAAGGTGGACTCCCCAGGTTCAACCAATGACTTAAATTTTACAAATAGAGAGAGTCTAGCAGCCATCTACTGGGAGGGGCTTCTCACATATTCTGTATACCAAGAAGAATATCTGGGTGAACTTGGGTTTCCTGGCACTATGCCCTCCTTGTTTATGTCATCAGAGTCAACTATTATTATTTTTTAAAATATTTTTTAAAGATATATTGTTATTGATTTCAGAGAGGAAGGGAGAGGGAGAGAGAGATAGAAACATCAATGATGAGAAAGAATCATTGATCAGCTGCCTCCTGCATGCCCCCCACTGGGGATGGAGCCTGAAACCCAGGCATGTGCCCCTGACCGGAATCAAACCCAGGACCCTCAGTCTGTAGACTGATGCTCTATCCACTGAGCCAAACCAGCTAGGGCTATTATTATTATTTTTTAATCCTTACCCTAGGATATGTTTTTTTTATTGATTTTAGAGAGAGAGGAAGGGAGAAGGGGAGAGAGAAACATTGAGGTGAGAGAAACTTCAGTAGGTTGCCTCCTACATGTGCTCCGACTAGGGATCAAACTGCAACTTGGGTATAAGCACCCTGACCAGGAATCAAACCCCTGACCCTTCAGTGCTTATAACGATGCTCCACCCAACTGAGCCACACCTGTCAGGGCTTGAGTCAACTATGATAAAGGATATCCTGCTTTCACCTTTCAACCAATGGACTGAGACCTGCCCCAACCAATCAGAATTATGTGATTCAGACCAGTCAGAACCCTGTGAATTGGATATCTCATTTACATAAAATGGACCTAATTAGGAACCTGAGTGGGAACTTTGGTATAAAGTACAGCCCTCCCCCCAAGACTATACTTTCGAGGATCATTTCTATAGTTTGTTACCGGAGAATGCCTCTGAATGTACAGAACACCCAAAACCACGAGGAGGAAGTACAGTGTCCTCTCCTGAGTGTGAAACCCGCCCTTTGGGAGAGTAAGAGGGAGAAGACGCAGTCTGAGTGGTTTTTGTAAAAACAAAATCATCTTCCCCTTTGTCTCAAGTGAAGTACATTTTCACTTGTTTACGGAAGGCTGTGTCTCCCCAGTTTTGCAAACTATTTGCCTGAATAAAGTTTCTCCTTTTTTTTTTTTTTTGTTAATCCTCACCTGAGGATATTTTTTCCATTGCTTTTCAGAGAGAGTGGATGGGAGAGATGGATGGGAAGAGAGAGAGACACACACATTGACTGTTGCCTTCTGCACACACCTCGACCAGGGGCAGGGAGCAAACTCACAACCCAGGTACATGTCCTTGACCAGAAATCGAACCTGCGACCCTTCTAACCACTGAGCAACACCAGCAAGGGCAAGTTTCTCCTTTTTCATTCCAATCCCATTTGGATTTGTTTCCATTTTGATGGCAGCAGTGGGATCTGAAGCAGCACCCAGGCTCTCCTCCCAATGCCGTCTCAGAATCAATGCCTCCGCGCCAGCAGGGTTCAATTTGGACTCGTCCATATGGCTCTTGGGACCTCATCCATAAAGTTTTGTGGGGACAGTTAGGCTAAGGGGCACTTGAAGGGATAACGGGTCATCTTCATTAGGTGTTAATGGGCAGTCCATGTTCTAAGCTCCCATTCAATAACCAGCCACCCTCTGGTACCCCAGCCAACCTTATGTATAGGACCTATGGCGCAGAAAGTTGTATCTGGCTGGGTCTTTGGCCAAATATCACTCGGACCCAGAATGATCTTAAAGTTTGCTGGCCCGGAGGGGGCTCTTTTGAAATTTCAAAACTTGCTTATTTGCAAGCACAATTGGCACAAAGAAAATACCAAATCCCCTAAGACAGTGGGAGGCTTTCTTTAACTGGTAGCTTGAGAATGAAACCCATTATCACCTCTCTTAAAGAGAATAATTCCAAATGGAATAAACACCTTGATAAATTAGAAAAAGAAATTTGCACCTGTGAAATTGAAGTTAAAGAGGAACCATTGGGAAACTCTGAGTTTTGCCCATGTTATTCTGAAGCTAGACCTACTAACAACCCGCCAGAAAAAAAACACCCTCTTCACCTCTCCCACCACTCCCACTTCACACCTCAATTTTTTCTCCCTTTTCTGCTCTTTCTGAACTTCCTGTTTTCTCCTCTCCTGATGTCCACTTCTCTTAATGCACCAGACCTTCCTCCCCCTTAATAGTTCCTTTTAAGGTTGAATTGGTGATGGAGACCATCAAAATTCTTATGCCGCTTGGACTAAGTCCGAATGTATGGACTTCCCTGGCCCTAAGATTAATTCCCTTGAATTTGAATGGCATTTCAATCTCATTATCAATACCTATCGGCCTGGGTTTTCTGATCTTTATCACATTATTCACATGTTTGTAGGGAATATTTAGCCTGGAAATTTTTGTTGGCCGCTGATTGGAATGAACCTCGGGAGGACTTCGATGCCCAGGGCTTTGAGAAGGCACACAGGCCACTAAATTATTCCCCAAATCTTTCCTTGCCAAGTCATTTGGAAAGCCATACACCGTTGTCTACAGAGAAAGAACAAACCTGTTCCTGACTATTTTGATAGATCTGAACGGACTTTCCAACAAAATTCAGGGATTAAAAAATTGAGTAATGAAACTCTCAGTCTGTTCAATTCCATATTTGTGGCTAGCTTTTCTGAAGCCTTTAGTACCTTAGTAAAACATGACCTTAACTGGGCCACAAGACAACCCCATACTATAGCCTCTTTGGCTAACCAGCAATGTAAGACTTTAGAGAAAGATAGAAACCTAGGGCTACATAGCCCTAGATTATCAGGAAACGACTGCTAAGCTCTGGCACTCCAACTACAACAATTAAAAAGAAATGCCCTGCCTGGCCGGTGTGGCTCAGTGGTTGAGCGTTGACCTATGAACCAGGAGGTCCTGGTTTGATTATCGGTCAGGGCACATGCCTGGGTTGCAGGCTCTAATGCCCAGTGCGAGGTGTGCAGAAGGCAGCTGATCAATGATTCTCTCATCATTGATGTTTCTATCTCTCCCTCTCTAAAATCAATAAAAATATATTTTTCTTAAAGCTGAGAAATAAATACTTAAAAAAAAAGAGAGATGCCCCACTCTTCCCAAAAGCAGCCAGAGGTGACCTCTGAAAATGGTTCTTTATTCACTTGACCCAGAAACACCCACAAAATCATGCAAATCAGGAAGTTCAAATCTTCGTGCTCACTTTAAGAACACTCGTGAAACTGTCCAGGCCACCAAGGGTATTCATGTCCAAAAAACCACCAAGTATCTGAAGGACGTCACTTTCCAGAAGCAATGTGTGTCATTCCGTCGTTGCAATGTGGAGTTGGTAGGTGTGCCCAGGGGAAACAGTGGGGCTGGCCACAGGGTCGGTGGCCCAAAAAGAGTGCTGAATTCTTGCTGCACATGCTTAAAAACGCAGAGAGCAATGCTGAACTGAAGGGTTTAGATGTAGACTCTGGTCATTGAGCACACCCAGGTGAACAAAGCTCCCAGGATGTGGTATGGAACTTCCAGAGCTCATGGGCGGATTAACCCATACATGAGCTCTCCTTGCGACACACAGGTCCTTACTGAACACGTGCAGATTGTTCCTAAACCAGAAGAGGGAAATATATCCCAGAAAAATATATCCCAGCAGAAACTGAAGAAACAAAACTTATGACCTGGGAATAAATTCAGCATAAAATAAATACGAATAAAATTTTAAAAAGAGAGAGACATACCCCAGAATTGCCAGTCTCTCAAAATCAAAATCAGAAGCTTGGTTGTTGTTGTTTTTTCTGTAAATACCTGGACGTTTTAAAAGGGACTGTCTCAAATGCAAACAATGACTATAACTAAACCCTGATCATGTTTACCAACCCTCATTCTTTAAGCAGGTCTAGGGATGCTCCAGGGATAGTAAGGGGACATTTCCACTACTTAAAACAAACCAATTGGGGGAAATAGATATAAAAATTGGGGAAGAACTGGCTAGAGCTCTAATTGACACTGGAGCCACCCTATCTGTCCTCAACCCCCACATGCTTTCAGAACTCCCCAGAGTTCTGAATTTATCTAGATGGTCAGGGCAGCCAGCCAAACTATGACAGTCCCTAAATCCTTACTCATCCCTTTTCAATTGAGACCTCTTACCGGTAACAATTATCATTTATTACTCATTCTATCAGCTCCCATACACCTTCTGGGAAGGGACTTTTTAGAAACCTACCAAGCCCATATTTCCTTTTCTGCACACACCTCGACCAGGTACATGCCCTTGACCAGAAATCCCAATCCTGGGAGCTCAGTGATTAAGGCCAAACCTTTTCTCACCAGGGATCCTATCTCTAGAGTGGCTCTCTCCCAAATCCCCATTTATTCAACTAGCCTCATCAACTACATACGTACTGTTCTCCAAGTGCTGCCCTAAAGCCTTTGGGCACAGTCCAACCCTGATGTGGGCCCTGTGCATTCAGAACCCCCAAGTAAAACACAGGTAGACCCCCAAACTCTTCCTTAATCTATATATATAAAAGCCTAAGTGACCCAATGACCAACAACAGGTCAACCAGTCGCTATGACAAGCACTGACCACCAGGGGGGTAGATGCTCAACACAGAAGCTGCCCCCTGGTTGTCAGTGCACTCCCACAGCTGGAGAGCCACTCAGCTGACCAGGATGAGAGGGGCTGGGGTAAGTGGGGCTAGGATGAGCTGGAGCAGCTCCTCCCCAACCGCTGGCTACTTCGCACACTACTACATCCCTCAGGGGATGTTGGATGCCAGTTTCAGCCTGATCCCCACAGGCCACACTGAGGGACCCCATCGGTTCATGAATCTGTGCACTGGGCCTCTAGTATTAAATAATACCTCCTAAATCCTGAGGCCTTAGCTAGGATTTATATATATATATTTTTTAGAGGCCCAATGCATGCAAGAGTAGGCCTTCCTTCCCCCAGCTGCCAACACCTGCTTCCCTCTGGCACCCGGGACCCAGGCTTCCCTCGCAGCCCTGGCTTTGTCCGGACGGTCATCTGGTCTAATTAGCATATTATGCCTTTATTATTATAGATACCTAATCTTCCCTAGGGCCAGCCCTTGTAATACCCCCATCTTATCCATCTGCAAACCCAATGGAAAAGGATGGAAATTTGTTCAAGACCTCAGCCATAAATAACATAGTCATTCCCTGACAGTCCATGATTTCCAACACCCATACCCTGTTCTCTAATGTTCCCTCTGAAAGCTGTTATTTTTTGGCTATGACCTCTGCAGAAAGGCCAACCATTTACTTGGACTGTTCTTTCCCAAAGATTCAGAGAAAGCCTGGCTTATTTCCCCCAAATCCTTAAGGCCAGTATAGCCACCATTTCCTTCCTATGTGGGTCCTCTTTGCTCCAATACATCGATGATTTACTCTTATGTTCTCCCTCTACAGAGGCTGGCCTCACTAACAGCCTCCATTTACTGCGTAATCTAGCTTCCAAAGGACATAAGATTTCTAAAGAGAAACTGCAATTTTGTCAAATTTCTGTTACTTTCTCAGGATACCTCCTAACTCCAGAAGGATTAAATCTTGACCCATCAAGCCTACATGGCATTTTAAACTCCCTTCCTCAAAAGACAGCTTTAGGGATTCTCAGAACTTGCAGGTTATTGTCAGACTGACTTCTTAATTTTTTCTTACTGTCCCAACCACTTATGACCTACTCAAGAATTCCCTTCTGACCCCCTACAATGGACCTCTGATGTCTATCAATCCTTTTTTAAAAATATGTTTTTATTTATTTCAGAAAGAGGAAGGGAGAGGGAGAGAGAGAAACATCAATGATGAGAGAGAATCATTGATCGGCTGCACATCCTCTACTGGAGATCAAGTCCAAAACCCAGGCATGTGCCCTGAACAGGAATTGAACCGTGGCCTCCTGGTTCATGGGGCAACACTCAACCCTGAGCCACACCACTGGGCGTAACAATCGTTTGAAAGAATAAAAACAAAGCTTACCTTAGCTCAGACCTTAGAGCAGTGATGGTGAACCTTTTGAGCTCGGCGTGTCAGCATTTTGAAAAACCCTAACTTCACTCTGGTGCCGTGTCACATATAGACATTTTTTGATATTTGCAACCATAGTAAAACAAAGACTTATATTTTTGATATTTATTTTATATATTTAAATGCCATTTAACAAAGAAAAATCAACCAAAACATGAGTTCGCGTGTCACCTCTGACACGCATGTCATAGGTTCGCCATCACTGCCTTAGAACATCCAAATTATAACCTCCCTTTTCACCTCTTCATTCATGACCCCGAAGAGAATGCTCTAGAGTTTAGGGGTTCTTACTCAATATCATGGGGGGAGGGGAGGTAAAATAGGCCTATAGGATATTCTAGTCAGCAATTAGATCCAGTTGTTCAAGGACTTCCCCCTTGCCTTAAGGCAGTTGTCTCTGTTTCCACCCTTATAAGGCTACTGAAAAGATGGTGATCTCTTCTTACTGTGTATGTTCCACACTCTGTTAAAACTCTCCTTAATTCTTTTCATACTCAGAATCCTTCTGCTAGTCATCTAGCCAAATATAAAGTCCTCCTCTGTCTTCACCCCACCTTACTATCACTCTAAGCAACTTACTTTCTCCTGTACCCTACTTTCTTTTCCAGACAATAACATCCCCCGTGACTGTATTACATTGATTGACCAACTCCTTGCCCCACAACTGGATATATACGAAACCTCACTTCCCAGTGTAGACTATGAATGGTTCACCAACGGATCTGATTTAAGGGGACCCAAAGGCAATTACAGAGCTACATATGCCATTGTCTCCCTCAATACAATCCTAGAATCCAGCCCTCTACTTGAGGCAAACCTGCCCAATGGGAAGAACTACATGCCCTTACTAAGGCACGCTCATTAGCCAAAGATAAAACTGTCAATATCTACACTGACAGAAGATATGCTCTTGGAGTAACCCATGACTTTGCCATGCTGGTAGGTTTCCCTACCACATCTGGACAGAAAATTAAAAACAAACTATGTCCTGGCACTCCCAGATGCCCTACTGACTTTCAGAGCCTTTTTTTGTTATTAACATTCAGGGACATTCTTCTACCCTGAAGTGCAAGGAATTGAAATTGGCTATTTCACAGGAGATAACAACAACCCTGCCTATAGAAACCTCATCTACTCCTACCCTCCCTCCATTTCCTCACCTATACCAAAGCCTAGCTAAACCTCATGCCTTTTCTCTGGAGGATGGAGAGGGGAAATGGATTAAGCAAGGCTATTCCTTTGATTCTTCTTGATGCGTATTGATAGGCCCTACTAACCGCCCTGTCCTCCCCAACAATCTCCAAAAGGAGGTTTTAAACTTCATCCATGATTTAGTCCTTGAAACACTGAGAACATGATCCAATGAAGAAAACAATATTAATGGGACCCATCACCCACTATTGCCCACCAGACATATAAGATGGGCAAAATTTGTCCAAAATATCACCCTGGGAAACTGTCACATGCCTTGTTCCATTACTAATGGGTCCTTTAGAGGATGGCAAATAGATGTTATCCAACTTCCCCTTCTCATACGGTTATACATATGTGCTAGTCATGATCTGTGTGTGTTCACATGGGGCTGAGGCTTTCCCTGACCATGGCCCTGGCTTGTTCTGTCCAATCAGCATGGCTCAGTGATTGAGCATTGACCTATGAACTAGGATGTCAGGGTCATGGTTCGGTTGCAGGCTTCATCCTGGGAGGAGGAGGGAGGGTTGCAGGCGGGGGTAGGGGGAAGGTGCAGGAGGCAGCCAATCGATGATTCTCATCAGTGATGTTTCTATCTCTCTCTGTCTCCCTTCCTCTCTGAAATCAATAAAAAATATTTTTTTAAAAATTCTAACTTCAGGAATCCCTCAAGATCTTAATAGTAATAGAGGAACTCATTTTATAGGACAGATTGTTCAAATGTTTGTAAAATTTGGCATATCTATCAGCATTTCCATTTTCTTATCATCCTCAATCCTCTGGATTGGTAGAACAAACCAATGGAAAAATAAATACTCTGTTGGCAGAAATTTGCATGGCATGTAGTCTGTCATGGCCCAAGGCCTTCCTGAACCCCCCTTAACTTTCATTCTACCCCCACTGGAAAACATAAATTTTTGCCTTTGAGATGATCACAGGTCATGCTATGCACCTAGATGAAGAACTGCACCAACCGGTACTTACCAAAGGAGATCTACATTACTGCAGGGAGCTTATCAACACCCTACAACATAACAGTGGCTCCTGGGAGACAAGGAATGTCCTCAGGCCCGGGCGTTTTGTCTCCTGGAAAAGACACCAACGCAGACTCGCTCCAGTCCCAGCTGGACAGGACCTTATCAGGTCCTTTAGACCAATCTATTACTAAATTCTGTGGCGTTGACTCATGGACTCGTTTCTCATTTAACCAAGATCCCAGACCCTGCAGCGAAATGGGGCTTCCCAGCCCTTCACTGAAACAAACTCTGACCAAAATCCAGGCAACAGGATGAGAAGACAACAGCTGAAGTAAACAACCATTCCCAAGAAAATGGACCAGGTCTGCATCACACCAGTTCCTACAGAGATTCTTCACTTAAATTTCTTTGTCTCTTGTTGGTCTTTGCTTATAAGGCTACCCTTTATTTTAGAGAAGATTATCAACATGATAACAAACCCAATTGTTCTTCCTTTTCTTTCTCTCTCCCTCATTTCTCTCTCTCTCTCCTCGGAAAAATAATATTTTACTAAAACTCTCTGAGAGTTCTGCTAAGGGAGGAAGTTTTCACTGATTACTGGATGTCACCCAAACCCTAAATCAATTAAAGACAAATACCTGCCACTTGTTGCTCCAGTTACCAAGTTTAATACGGTTCCCAATGTCACTGTCTTCCCAGATTAACCTATATCCAACTTCACCTTTCAGGTAGAGTATTAAAAAAACAGAGACATCTGCCCCCTGCTTGTTATTATTCATTGTCCCTGTCATCTCCACTGAATTTAAATTTAAATATGCCCCCAGTCTCTTCCTTACTTGATCTCTAACTGTCTACGTGACAAATTTAAAAAGAAAGATATAACCAAATGATGTAAACTTGTTGCTTCAACTGGATACAAACCTGTTGGATTTTGAAAAACATGCAAACAGTTTCACCTTTGGTTGGAAAAATTCTCGGTCATATTTATGAATGAATCCATAAAGGAGAATCCTCAAGAGTGTGTGTGTGTGGGGGGGGGGGAGGGTGTTTATGCACCTCCCTGGTTCATCTTATTTTTGGTATTGGAGAAGATACCCCAACTAAAGGATGGCACATCAATGTTTGGGCAGTTGCCTGTTGGAGCAACTTGTGAATGTTTTATCTATAATAATAAAAGCGTAATATGCTAATTAGACCGGATAGCCAAACGACCTTCTGGACGTCCTTCCAGATGAAGCCGCCACAGTGGGGGCTGAGGCAGAGGTGGTTAGGGGCGATCAGGTAGGCAGGTGAGTGGTTAGGGGCGATCAGGCAGGCAGGCAGGCAGGCAAGAGGTTAGGAGCCAGCTGTCCTGTATTAGGAGAGGGTGCAGGCCGGGCTGAGGAACCTGGACCTTTAGTCTATTCATAAGAACCCCAGCCTTTCCATAAGTTCTTTTAACAAAGAACTATTTCCACAGGACCAAAGGCAGATCATGAAGCCCAAAAGGGAAATGGTGGCCTGTAATGATGACAAAATAAGACAAAGTATACTCAGCATGCTAGTCCCTAGTGCCAGAATATATGTCAACAAGAATATAACTAGGAATCTGTCCACCACCATCGGACAAATAGCTGAAGTGACTAAGACTCTTGCTGCCCAACAGAAGTCACTAGATTCCCTTGCTCGAGTGGTGCTGGACAATCCCATAGTCCTTGAATATTTGCTGGCCAAGAGGGGTCTGAAAAAGAGGATTGCGCTGGTATTTCAAAGGTGTATTTACATAGAGGCATAAGAACAATGGACTTAAACACTTTTTTAAAAAAATATACTTTTATTGACTTCAGAAAAGAAGGGAGAGGTGAGCATTGACCTATGAACCAGGAGGTTGCAGTTCAATTCAGCTCGATTCCGATCCCCAGTGTGGTGCGTGCAGGAGGCAGCCAATCAATGATTCTCTCTCCTCATTGATGTTTCTGTTTCTCTCTCCCTCTCCCTTCCTCTCTGAAATCAATAAAAGCATTTTTTAAATGTTATATGCCGTCCTGGCCAGCATTTCTCAGTGGTTAGAACATTGGCCTGTGCACCAGAGGGTCAGGTTCCAGTCCCAGTCAAGGGGTCAAGGGCATGTACCTGGGTTGCAGGTCCCATGAGTGGGAGGCAACCAATCCATGTGTCTCTGTAACATCAATGTTTCTCTCTCTCTTTCTCCCTTCCCTCTTCCTTCCTGCCCCCCTCCCCTCCACTCTCTCTAGAATCAATGAAAAAATATCTTCACTCCTTGAGTGAGGACAAAGACAAAGAAAAGAGGTTATATGCCTGTGGCATGACTACTCACCATGACCTACCCAGTTAGGAATTCATGATCAGATCACTCTGTGAGGTTACATTTAGTCACTGGACTTGTCGGTTTTATTATAGGACCCTCTTTTCGTTCACAAAAGAAACAACATAAAAACACTATCATCCCCATTTTACTGACAAGGACACTGAGGTCCAGAGACGGGGAAAATGTTGGCAGAAGTCACACTGAGAGCTAGGGACTTGCGTTCCAGCCTTCGGATTCCCGTCCGTGCTCGGCGGCTACTCCTCCGTCCACACAGAGTGCCCCTTGGTTCCTGGATTTCTATACGCCCCCTAGAGGCACCTGCAAACCATCGCCATCCTCCACCACACCCCCCGCCAGCAGGGGGCATTGCTGCCATCTCGGTCTCCTTGCGGTGTTCACTTTCCCTCCAGTCCCCGAGGCACTTCCGGCAGCGCGGAACTCTGGTGCAGCGGGACGCGCAGCGTGGGGACGCGGGCGCGCCAGGCGGCAGCGGTTGTTTCCGGCCCTGTCGGTGGTCTGAGTGGAGTTTCGGCGGCGGAGAAAGGATGGAGACAATTTTGGAGCAGCAGCGGCGCTATCATGAGGAGAAGGAACGGCTCATGGACGTCATGGCCAAAGAGATGCTCACGAAGAAGTCCACGGTGAGTGGGCCTGGGCAGGGACTCCCTCTGCGGTGGGCCGCGTCCTCGGGGTACCCCCTGAGAGCTTTCCGTGACCCTCAGACTCGCCCGCCCCCGCCTCCTCGGGGGCTCCCTCCGAGGTCCCGCCTGGGTAACTTCATCCCGGGCCCCGCGCCCCGGGGCCGCTGGTTTAGCCGCTCAGACCTAAGCGGGTAAGCTCCGCCCTCGGGCGGCCTTTCCTGCTCCAGGACCCCGACTAACGGCGCCCGTGTCTTTCTTCAGCTCCGGGACCAGATCAATTCCGACCACCGCACACGGGCCATGCAAGACGTGAGTGCCCCGCTGTCCGCTTCCGTTCGGGTTTGAATGAGCTGGGGGAGGGAGGGAGAGAAGGCGGGGTGCGCGGTGGGGGCCTGGAGATGTCCACGCGGCTGCTAAGCTTGAGGGTGCTGAGCTGCCCTCCCTCGCTTCTCTGAATGGGGAGCTCATTCGTTCTTCATGGCTCGGAAAGACACCCCTTCTTATGTCCTGTAGCCCATGGATGTGCAAAGAATAGTTCTGAGTAGCCGATGGCTCAGGCACAGAAGGGACTCTCTCGTCTCTCCGAAAGAGAACGCACCACTTGGAAGTATTTTTGCTACATTGCCTGCATTTGCCTAGAAAATAGTTCAATTTATTACTTTTAGAAAACGAAGCAAAATGTTGATGCTCGTTAAAGCTGAGTGATAGGTACATGGAGGTTTATTTTACTATGCTCTCTTGCGTACGTTTGAAATCTGTTCAGAAAGGAATAAAAGACCTAATCAGAGTTTCTGGATTTTTAGGAGGTAATTGATGTTACAAGTCTCTAGTCCCGTATCTAAATTCCCAAATCCAAAATACTCTGAAAACGCTTTTTGTTTGTTTGCTTTGGTAAATATTTGGTGGCAACACGTGACATGAACTTTATCCCATGTAGTAAATATGGTCTTTATTATGGCCTTTATCCCACGTGGTAAATAATGCATAAGTTTTACTGCAGAACTATTAATATTTGTTCCACATTCCACCAGGGATATTGCATAATATATGGTACCTTTCCGAACCTAAAAATTCCAAATTCTGAAACAGATCTGGTTCCAAAAGTTTTAGAGAAGGGGCTATGTACCTGTTCCATCCTGAGTTTGAATCTACAGGAAGCTGTGTGATGTTTTAGCCTGTGTACTCCTCAGTCAAGCTTCCTGAAGAAGTGAAGATCATCTTGGTTCACCCTTTTGTCTTTGAGGGCTTAGGTGGGAACTGCTGTTTAGCATGTGGCTCTCTGTTATGACTCTCTTAGGGAAAGTTAAGCATCAGTTGCATGTAAATAATAGAAACTCTCTGCTACCCCTTAAATTAACCTGCTTTTAAAACTAACCGGGAATCAGAGCTATTTATTAAAAGTACGAGAAAGCACAGGCACCAGAATACCGTATCTCAAGGTTTCCCTGGACTTTGACTAGAGAGCCCTTCTTGGTTGCTTAGCTCTATAGTTATCCAGAGCGCCTCATCCTGATGGGTTTGTGTTTGTCTTTCAGAGGTATATGGAAGTCAGTGGGAACCTGAGGGATTTGTATGACGATAAGGATGGGTAAGTGACCATCACAGCCAGTCCAGGAGGTAGTGCTCCATAGGAGCCATGGTTAAAGGACTGATTCTATGCTATATGTTCTCTGGATTTTTTCTGAAATTGCAGGTTACGCAAGGAGGAGCTTAATGCCATTTCAGGACCCAATGAATTTGCTGAATTCTATAATAGACTCAAGCAAATAAAAGAATTCCACCGGAAGCACCCAAATGAGGTACGGCCTTAAAAAGTATTTTCTCCAAACCTGCCTAAGAGCCTATTATAGAAAAGTTGTAAGGAAAATGGAGATGTGCCACTTAGATGTTCCTTAAAAAGAACCTACTGTTTAGCTGCAGGGTGTGTAGAGAATATCCTACAAATCCAGTTGTTTTAAGATCCCCCTCAGCTTTAAGCCAAATCCATTCTGTTCTTGGGGCAGTCCCCAGCCAGTGACTAAACACAGTGGGGGTAATACAGCCTGGCTTTCTACCCAATATGAGACTCTTTTTACGAGTAATCTTTGTTCCAGAGTTCCCCATTGGGTTGCTGAAGATTTCATGGTCTAGGTATCATGATCTAGGTTTTTCCTGCCCGGTCCTCCTCTTCCCATTTTAATCTTTCATGGGTATTACTCCCCCCCCCCCCCCAATTGCTTGTGCTCTTAACTGTCTTGAAATCTGCGTACCTGGGATCTAATTAACACAAAGGCTGGATGAAGGTACTCTTACACCCCTACATATGTCTCCCCACCTCCCTTAGAGGGTAGAGTGTAAAGTCTTGCTTACCAAAAGAGAAGACATGAGTACCATTCTTGTGTGTCAACCATATTCCAGCTCTGGTAGAAAGGCAATGAATAAATGGTTATGTAAATGATTGGGAAGATGCTCAAGATATACTAAGTAGGAAAAAATAAGTTTATGTGAAAAATAAAATAACCTTACACTGGCTGGTATGTATGTGCTTGTACAAACACAGGGTGGGGCAAAAGTAGTACTGTAGTTTTTCTTTTTTTTTTCTTTTTTCTTTTTTTTTTTTTTTTTAATATATATTTTATTGATTTTTTACAGAGAAGAAGGGAGAGAGATAGAGAGTTAGAAACATCGATGAGAGAGAAACATCGATCAGCTGCCTCCTGCACATCTCCCACTGGGGATGTGCCTGCAACCCAGGTACATGCCCTTGACCGGAATCGAACCTGGGACCTTTCAGTCCGCAGGCCGACGCTCTATCCACTGAGCCAAACCGGTTTCGGCAGTACTGTAGTTTTTCATATGGAAAATAATATAATAATAAGTAATCATATGCTCACAACTATAAACCTACTTTTGTCCCACCTTGTGTATTTGATACCAAGCAGTGGTTTCCAAATTTTTCTGCATGTTTGAATCACCTGGGAATCTTTAAAAAGTATCGATACCTCCCGGCCAGCATGGCTTAGTGGTTGAGCATAGGTTCAGTTCTCAGTCAGGGCACATGCTGGATTGTGGGCTCAATCCCCAGTGTTGGGTGTGCAGGAGGCAGCCGATCAATGATTCTATTCTCTGTCGTCATTGATATTTCTATCTCTCTCCCCCTCTCTCTTCCTCTCTGAAATCAGATTTTTTAAAGAGTACTGATTCCTGCATACAGGTATCGGTACTTTCTGATTTAATTGGTTTCAATGCATCAATCAGGATTTTTTTTTTAACACTCTTTTAGATGATTCTAATGTGCAGCATTAATGGCTGGCATTAAAACTGGTCTGTTAACAGTAGCTATTTATTTGTAGGATTATTAAAGGGGGACTTGGATTTTTCATTTTGTGTTTTTGTATTATTTGAGTTTTTGTGAGCACGTGTTACTTTAGCAATATTTAGTCAAACAATACAAAAAAAGAAAATGGAAATGGAAAACAGTAGTAGGCTCTTAACGGAAAATCAAGACCAAATAAAGTGTCAGAAGTCCCACATTCTGTACAGCCCATCTTTGTGATACTGCAACTTTTATGTTGAAAAATCCATCTGCGCACTTGTCTTTGTTTTCATCAGATCTGCGTGCCCATGTCAGTGGAATTTGAGGAGCTCCTGAAGGCTCGAGAGAATCCAAGTGAAGAAGCACAAAGTAAGTAGGATTTAATTTCCTATCCAGCACTAGCAGAAGTATACGTTCATGACAGAGCTGTTTGCCCTCAGAGCCCTAGAAAACAGGGCCCTGGAGAAATTTGTAGCCAGGTTCTCTTACTGGCTTTCTCTATGCTGGTTTCTCTAACTTGACCTACTAAATTGGCCTTGGACAAAACATTCAATTTTGTGCCAGCCCAGCTCTGATTCACTGGAAGTAGACCAGGAAAACTGAGGCCTGTTTACTTTGTGAGCCTAGGGAGGACCTTTGGGTGAAGGGCTGCTTCATGGAACAAGGAGCTAGCAGTCCATTTGAAAAGCCAAGTCCAAGAAAATGGTCTTTTAGTGTTGAATCATTGGTATCTCTGATTCTTTCAGATTTGGTGGAGTTCACAGATGAAGAGGGATACGGGCGTTATCTGGATCTCCATGACTGTTACCTCAAGTACATTAACCTGAAGGCCTCTGAGGTAAGACCCAGGAGAGGAGAAAGTGGTTCTGATTCTCAGGGGGGAGTCAGGACGCTGGGCTGGGCTCCTAGACGTACAGCAATTGGTGTCTTCCTTGTGTTTTGTAACTGTTAGAGAAATATTAAAGAGGTAATGTGGGGGTTTTTTCTTAGACAAACTATTCAAAGCCCTGGCCTTCTGGGCTCAGTGGTTAAAGCGTTGGTCCGCAGACCAAAGGGTCTCGGGTTCAATTTCTGGTCTAGGGCATGTACCTCGGTTGCAGGTTGGATCCCTGGCCCCGGTTGGGGCATGTTTGGGAGGCAACCAATCGATGCGTCTCTCTCACATTGATGTTTCTCTCTTTCTCTCCCTCCCTCTCACTCTCTCTAAAAATCAATGGAAAAAAATCCTCCAGTGAGGATAAAGAAAAGAAACAGTATGCAAAATGTCAGGTTTCTACAGTGAATACAATAAGCATAGTATTTTATTAATACAAGCATATTTTGATTTGTAAAAATAAAAATTTTTAGAAAGCTCACATTACTGTGTTAGGCACATATAATACATGGTGCAGGGAAGATTCAAAACAATCTCACCAGCAAAGGGCTATACAATGTCTTTTTTAAAAGACATTACAAAAATAACTTAGCACAAGGGATGCGATTTAAGGTGACAGTCTCAGAAAGGCCTCGAGGAAGTGTGTAAGTTCCTCTTGGAGTTGTGAGGAAATGTCCCCAAAGTCCAGTGGCTAAACTTTAAGCTCCGTGAGGACAGGCTTCATGTCTGTCTTGTTCTCATATGTATCCATGAACTTGGTCCAAGATGCCCAATAAGTGATTGAATGAGTGAATAAATGGCACCTTCCAGGACCTTATTTTAGGATATAGTGGGTATTAGTATTTAACCAAGTGCCTGGCATGTATGTGTTCAACAAGAAGATTTCTTTTAGTTTGCTGTTTATTAACTTAATGTTTAATTTGCAGCATTAATTGTGTCTGCTGTTCTCCCCAATTAGTGTAGGAATTCAGTGATAGAACAGAAAAAGACTAAAATGAGCCAGGCCTTGTTATTTTAATTTCATTTATTGGAGGTTATACTTTAACTTGGTGGAAAAAACTAACGGAAGCTCTGGTCACTTCTCTTTTCCAGAAGCTGGATTATATCACATACCTGTCTATCTTTGACCAGTTATTTGACATTCCTAAAGAAAGGAAGAATGCAGAGTACAAGAGGTAAGCATTACTAGCTTCTAGGCCTCTACTGGATTTGATTAGATTATTTGATGTGAAGAATTGTCGCCTGAAAGGCCTTCGTGAATGACTCAGGTTTATTAAAGGATAAGGATTTTGAAGGACCTGGTTTTTAAGCCTTTGTAATATTCTGGTTCTGGAACAATGTGTCTATGAGCATATCTGCAGTCTTATACCCACACTGTTCTTAATTTTGCCTCTGTCTTTGGAGTTTACTGGGAAAAATTAAACTTTCTCAGATTGTGACTGAAGTGAAGTGCTTGGGTCTGATGTATAGATGTTAACTTTTGTTTGTGTTATACCTCTGGTTAGTGATAACATTTTATTTTTACCTGAAGTAAATTAAATAAAAATTTTTTTACTTGAAGTCTTTTATGTGTGAGTTTAGACTTTAGTGTTTGGAATTAAGTTATAAAAATAAAAGAAGATAGGAGAGGTCAGAATCAAGATGACATGATAGGAAAAAAAGTCAATTGTAAGCTCATTTTAAAACGTAGGAGTATTTTAAAAATATAAGCATATTTTACAGGGTATAACAATATATCAAAAATGGAAACCCTCTTTGCTTTTCTGTATTGCTGTTCGTCTGTAGATACTTGGAGATGCTGCTTGAGTACCTTCAGGATTACACAGATAGAGTGAAGCCCCTCCAAGATCAGAATGAACTTTTTGGGAAGATTCAAAATGACTTTGAGAAGAAGTGGGAGAACGGTACCTTTCCCGGGTGGCCGGTGAGCATCAGTGGGGTGTGGGTGGAGGACATGCCAGAGAACTGTTGTACTTTAATTCTGAGCCTCTGCTTCAGGGCTGACCCCTCAGGGTCAGTGGTGACCATGACAAGTTCTGCCCACTGGGCTAGGTTTTCTCTGTGTACTTTGGAATGAGATTGCTCAGGGTCCACTTGCCATTGGCTAGGCTCAGGATTTTCATCAACCATGTCATTACTGCTGTATTTATCCATTCCTGCTGACCAAGAACAGATAAATTATGTGCTAGAAATCTCTACTACGTATTTTCACAAATCCTGGGGATAAACTTGAGTTTTTCTGAACTCTCAGGAAGAGAATGTGCTGTCTGTTGTTTTTTTGTTTTTGCTCTGCTCTTGTAGGATTTGATTCTTAATTCATACATTAGAGGCCCGATGCACAAAATTCGTGCAAAAGTAGGCCTTTCTTCCCCCGGCTGCCAGCACCAACTTCCCTCTGTCACCTGGGACCTGTGCTTCCCTCCTAGAGGGAGGCCCCACCCACCCGCCACAGCCCATGGTTGGTGGCCTGGGCCTCCCTCTTCGGGGCGATCACGGGGTGATGGCTGGGCCCCTGACCAATTGCATTGCACCTGCCTTGGCTGGCCTGGCACCAGTGGGTGTCATAGCTTGGTCCCGGATGGTCCTCCGGATGGTTGTTCCGCTGTTTAGCTGTTCAGTCGATTTGCATATTATGATTTTATTACATAGGATATATATAAGAACAGGGCCACCTGGCACCTGGTAATTTAGCTGGCTCCCTTGCCTTCATTGTAAACCTCGATCTTAAACATTGTGTTGTTCTTCTTGCCAGAAAGAGACAAGCAGTGCCCTGACACATGCTGGAGCCCATCTTGACCTCTCTGCTTTTTCCTCCTGGGAGGTATGTTTTCCTTAGCCAGTGTACTGGTCTTGCCTGTTCCCTTCTCCAAGGGACCACTCCATTTCCTGTTTTTAATGCCATGGACTTACTATGGTAAGACACCAGTTCCACACTAGCCAGTGCTCAGTGGTTAGAGCGTAGGCATGTGCCTGAAGGGTCTCTGGTTCGATTCTGGTCAAGGGCACATACCTCAGTTGCAGGCTCGATCCCTGGCCCCGGTTGGGGTGCATGCAGAAGGGAATCAATTGTTATGTCTCTCTCACATCGATGTTTCTCTCTGTGTGTATCTCCTCCTCCCTTCCACTCTCTCTAAAGAAATTAATGGAAAAATATATCCTCAGGTGAGGATTAACAACAAAAAAAGAGAAAAAGACCAGTTCCTGGGACCAGGCATCTAAAAGAATATGGAAAAAGGGAAAGGGGAAAAAAAACTTACAACTAAGTATTTTGAAAACTGAAATAATCATTCAGGCTCTGTTCAGCTGTAGTGGAGGTAATGGAACACTGCCAAGCGTGGTTATTTGTGAACTTGACCAGAGTCCATCCTTTGGAGAGGGTGAGCTTACTGTGGAATGTATGGTGTTGCCACAGCTTTGGGAATAGCCATACCACCAGCCTCCTAAGACTTAAGTGTGAGCATTTGTTGTTTATCAAACTCTATTTAAATAAAATTGTAACTTGTCTCTTTTTTATGTAGGAGTTGGCCTCCCTGGGTCTGGACAGATTGAAATCTGCACTCTTAGCTTTAGGCCTGAAGTGTGGCGGGTAAGAAACTGGTTTTTCCTTCATAACTGTCCCGTTTACTGTGTTTGCACGAACTTCTGCATGGCTCTGATACCATTTTCCCTCTCACCCCGCCTCCCTCCCAACTACAGAAATAAGCAGGTCTGTATGATAAAGTAATCCTGGAATCCTTTCTCCTGTCTCCTTAGGACCCTAGAGGAGCGAGCCCAGAGGCTATTCAGCACCAAAGGGAAGTCCCTGGAGGCGCTGGACACCTCCCTGTTCGCCAAAAACCCCAAGTCAAAGGGCACCAAGCGGTGAGTGGCTGGGGTAGCACCTCTGCTTACAGTTTAAGATGTTATTTCCATGAAGCCTGCTTACCACCCTTACTGATCCTTAGAGGTCCATTCTGCTCCTTTTCTCTGCTGACGGCAGAAAGTGCTGTCACTGTTATAAACCGGGCACAGTTTGTACTCAGGTGGGCAAGTGGTGACGTCTCTCATGTTGAAATTGCTCTAGGTACCTTTTTTTTTTTTTACATTAATAGCCTATGGATAGGTTCAAAAAATATTTTCCTAAGTATATTTTTCTTTTTTTTAAAGATATGTTTTTATTGACTTGAGAGAGATAGAAACATCAATGATGAGAGAGAATCATTGATCAGCTGCTTTCAGCATGCCCCCTACTGGGGATCAAGCCTGCAACCCAGGCATGTGCCCTGACCGGGAATCGAACCATGGCCTCCTGCCTGGTTCATAGGTCGATACTCAGCCACTGAGCCATACCTCCAGGCCCAAGTCTATTTTTCAATGACAGTTGAATCTGTTCTTGAGCCACATGCTTATACAGGGTATTTTTTATTTTATTTTCTAACTCACACAACAACGCTGAAAAGTACTTGTCATCCTAATTATTTTTACAGTTCATAACTCAGAAAAGTGACTAAGTAGCAGCGTCAGGATTTGGGCCCAAATCTGCCTGTTCTGGAGCTCGCTTTCTGTACCGCATTTCCTTTGTAGATTATAATGATGGAAATTTAAACATCCAGGTATGTCCTCCACTTTCTGGAATGAGGCCAAAGGAAGCTTCCATGCATTTCCAGAAATAACCTCAGGACTTCTGTCAGCGCGTCCTGAGCTGAACAGAGCATTTGCTTTCACAGCTCATTTCTTGTGTGTTTATGATTTTAATGCACCTGTCAAATAAATGCTCTCAGGTACAGAGAACAAGGCACTGGTTAAAAGAACCCTTGAGTGATACAGCTTGTTTTTTGTTGTTAGAGATACTGAGAGGAACAAAGACATTGCTTTCCTGGAAGCCCAGATCTACGAATACGTGGAGATTCTTGGGGTGAGTAACTGACTCTGGTGAGGGCTGTAAATGCTACAAGGTATGGGAGTAGGAGAAATATGAACTGATAGGATTTTTTCCTAGGATTGAAGGAGGAGGGGTAGGTGTTAAACTAGTTCAGCAGAAAATAGAGTTCTCTCAGGGGACTTGGCCCTTTGGTGAGGTCCTACTCTGTTCCTAGGTGTCTGTTGTTAGGTGATACTCCCAAGCCTGCCCAATGCCCATGAGGCTGGACAGAGAGAACAGACTCCCCTCTCAGTATAGTGTTCAGAGTGGTGCGGATTCTTCACCTGAGCTCCAGATTATACCCAGGGGGTAACCCAAGAGGTAGACACTCAAAAGGCAAGTAAGAGAAAGGCTAATGACTATGAAGAGGCATTACATGTTTACACGATTGTGAGAAACTCATTGGAGCTGGTACAAAGCTGTCTGTCTGTAAGCTGTCCCTTGAATATTCTTTCAAGAAGGAGCTGGAGGTTAGTTGGAGTGGAAAAAGGCCTAACCCAGTGGTCGGCAAACTCATTAGTCAACAGAGCCAAATATCAACAGTACAACGATTGAAATTTCTTTTGAGAGCCAAATTTTTTAAACTTAAACTATATAGGTAGGTACATTGTTATTAACTTAATTAGGGTACTCCTATGGCTTAGGAAGAGCCACACTCAAGGGGCCAAAGAGCCACATGTGGCTCTCAAGCTGCAGTTTGCCGACCATGGGCCTCACCTGGCCGGGATGCTTATCTCAGAAAGAAGAGGGAGGAGTCGGAGGAAAATTGTTTTCTTTCAGGGCTAGAAGGTGGAAGGAAGGGCAGCACTCATCCAGAGAAGATGGCCAGTGTCCCTGCAGTAGACCAGCCTGTCTGCCAGTGTCTGCTTTCTGCTCTCAGAGCCTTTCCCTTTACAGATGCTCACATGGTGCATTGAGTGATTGGCTCTGACTCAGATAGCTTGTTTATGTGTCTTTGTCAGTTGCCATGGATGTTTTCATTCTGCTATTTGAGGACCACACATAATAGCTTCAAATCTAGGGTCACCTGTTGGTTCCCTCTATTACAGCTGCTTTCACTAAAAGGAGGCTAGCCAGACATTGGACACTGGGGACAGTTGTGTTTTCCACAGTGAACTTGGGCGTTGCTATGTTGGCAGCCATTCAAGTTGCCAGTCCTCTGAGGATGACTGGGAGGCTAATTTGTGTCCTTGACATAAGGTGTATCCACTACATCCTCCCTCCTTTGAGAGCATTTTGCTTTCTCTGTCAGAAGGTGGCGCCATTCTCTTTGGAATTCCAGAGAAACTGGTTTCCAGTAGTCCATCTCTAAGTCCTGATATGATTTTTATCAGTATCACCATTTATTCACATCTGTTGGTTTTCAGACATTGTGTTGAATCTTTGGGTGCAGTAGTGAGTATGACACAGCCTTCTGCCCTTGTTGAAATACCCACTTTGTGAGAGACAGATAAATGAGATATGCTGTAACATATTGAGATTGAGTTTTCTAAGTAGAAGGAGGAAAAATATTTCAGGTAGAGGAAATGGTAAGCATGAAAAATTTGGTGAGTTATTTTAGAAATTTGGACTTTTTCCTTTAAACAGTAGAAATCCAGTAAAAGTTCTTTGTGCTGAGTGTACCATTAGGTTGGTTATTTTAAGCCGATAAATCTGGGAACAGAATGGATGCTGGACTGGAATGAGGAGAGGCTCAGGGCAAGTTAGAGGCTTCTCATCTTAGTGAGGGCGTTACCAGAGGGAAGGGGGGAAAAGGACTGGCTCAGGAAAGAGTTGAGGGACTTTGTTTTGTCGTTCTGTGGTAGTCTGTGGCCTCTGGTGAGTAATTTAGGCAAGTGACACAGAACCTTTGACTTTTTCTTTGTGATCAGGGAAGGCCTGCTGGTAGGAGCTGCGACACACAGGCAGAAGTTTCCCTTTATTCTACAAGAAAGAAAACCTTGTCCTAGGAAGCGAGGGGTCAGCAAGGGTTGCGGGAAAAGAGGAAGTTTGCCTTCTTGTTTTTCACTACTTTTCTCTGACTTCCCTTTTCATTTATGGACCTGACTTAGGAACAGCGACATCTCACTCATGAAAATGTCCAACGCAAACAGGCAAGGACAGGAGAAGAGCGAGAAGAAGAAGAGGAAGAGCAGATCAGTGAGAGTGAAAGTGAAGATGAAGAGAACGAGATCATTTACAACCCCAAAAACCTGCCCCTGGGCTGGGACGGCAAAGTAAGTCCCAGCACGACCATCCTTCTCCCCATCCCCCATGTTGGAAGCAGACGCAGACGCTCCTAAGACTGTTTCTTCTCCCGTTTCTTTCAGCCCATCCCCTACTGGTTGTACAAACTCCACGGCCTAAACATCAACTACAACTGTGAGATCTGTGGCAACTACACCTACCGAGGCCCCAAGGCCTTCCAGCGGCACTTTGCTGTAAGGGATTCAGAGTCATGTCTCCTGGAAACAGAAGTACAAAACCTGAGTCTTAGCGAAGAGGACAGGAGCGGCCTGAGAGGGTCACAGCTTAGAGAATCACGGGGGATTGGGTCCAAAGTCCGGCCTGTGGTGCCAGGGCTACCCTGTATGACACCCGAGACCATTTGTGGGGAATTCTGTCTTAGGTCAATCTCTGACTCCTTAGTCGTTTCTCTACCCCATTGCTAATAGGACCAAGGAAGGGGCTGACTGCCTTCTTCGAGTCTCTTTTTTTTTTTTTTATCCTCACCCTAGGACAGCGATTCTCAACCTGTGGGTCACAACCCCTTTGGGGGTCGAACGACCCCTTCACAGGGTCGCCTAAGACCATCGGAAAACACATATATAATTACATATTGTTTTTGTGATCAATCACTGTGCTTTAATTATGTTCAATTTGTAACAATGAAATTGGGGGTCCCCACAACATGAGGAACTGTATTAAAGGGTCACGGCATTAGGAAGGTTGAGAACCACTGCCCTAGGATATGTTTTGGTGTTTTGGTTTTTTTGTTTTGTTTTGTTTTTATTGATTTTGGGAGAGAGAAGAAGGGAGAGACAGGGCTCCTTCTTTGAGTCTTAAATGGGCCTTTGCCTTTTGAAACAAAAAACTAAAGGGATGATATTTATCAAGCTATTCTTGAGAAAGGGATGATATTTATCAAGCTATTCTTGAGACAAGGCATTATCTGGGTGGTACTCCAGTAAGTGGATTCACCCTTGTTTTGTTTCGGTCTTCACACCTTAGTACTTGGAAGGAAATTTTACAGAATGGAAAAGACTTGCGAGACCAAGGAGGCACATTTGTGTGAACTCCCTCCCTCCTTCAGATATACGTATTGCTAATTGGTCCTGGGTTTTTTCTGCTGAGCCCCTGAGTAGTCTCAATTTTTCTCAACTCCACTTCCAACGAATTGGAATTGGCATCCCTGAGCCAAAACTCATTGCGTCAGCCTCTCTCCCTGCTCTCTTTCTATCCTTGCTTATACCTGATAAACAGTCTCCTTTACTTATAAGGGAGCACTGACCTGCTCCCAGGAACCCTCAGTCATACTGATGGTGGGGCTTGCATGTGAAGTGACTAGAGTTGTGATGTTTTTCTGTGGTCTTGACACAGGTTTTGTCTGAAAGACTACAGGATCTGGGATTTAGATTTCATAAGCCAGCCCAGTGAGGTAAACAGTGCAATGCTGCTTTGCCGTATCTGCCTCTTGTCAGTTGTAGCCAGCTGTTTACAAACATGAACCTAAAAAATGCAGCCTTTAGGTGAAGTCTTTTGTAAGGGTCAGGTTAGGGCGGATGAGGTGAGTGGAATGAGTGCTCTGTGTTCAGCTGTTTGCACTTCACATTGTCCGTTTGTTCTCTCCCAGGAATGGCGTCATGCTCATGGCATGAGGTGTCTGGGCATCCCGAACACGGCCCACTTCGCTAATGTGACACAGATTGAAGATGCTGTCTCGTGTAAGTAAACTTTGTTCTTTCCTAAGCCAGACCAAGTGGCCACTCCTACAATCACTGGCCCACCCCCCTCGTGTTTCCAGGCCGAAGGGCAGCTGGTGGATATGTGACAGCTACAACAGTCATACGCTGCTGCGTGTGTGAGGGTCAGCAGTACTGACTCTTTCTCTCTTGAGAAGAGTCCTATGCTGAGTATAAAACAGGGCTTTTAACCCAGGTCTCTGAATGCTATATGCAAGATTTTGAGTGAATGGGCATATGTATATTTTCCTGAATTGATTTAAATATGTTAAGCACCCCTGATAGGAAGGAAAAAATAGTACTGGTTTCAGGAAGCTTATTTCTGAGGGACAGATCAGATACACGGAAACACAGCAGCAAAACACCTTTTGGAGAAAGCGAAGGGACGCACGTCAGGGAATGTGTTACAGCACCCAGGGACCTATTCGGCTTCCTGTTTGTCTGGCAGTGGGAGCTTTTACTGCCACTGGCATCTTCCTTGCAGGCCGTGTTCTTGTAGTTTATCTCTCATCTGTCGTGTTTTCACTTTCAGCTGGTTAGATCGAGAAGAAATGAATTTCATCACTCAGCTTTGGTAAATTTCAGGCACTCATTCTCAAGTGTACATGTCACTCTACTCAGCTGCTAGTCAGCTCACCTTTTCTCCAATCTCTGGGGCTGTTTAAATCCTCCATGCCCGGAGGCGATCCCATTCTTTTCTAATTGTTTTCAGATCCCTCTTAACTGGTCCGCAGTTTCCTACATCCATTTTTTCCTTTAAGATAATTATGACAATATTTCCAATCTCCAGTATTTTAGAACCACTCTGGGTTGGATTCTTGAATGTTAAAGACTGTGACAGGGCCCCGCATATTTTCAGGGCCTGAAGACTTCAGCTAACTTAAAGCCATTAGCTAGGAAGGAAAAGATGATTACTTGAGCATCTATATGCTAGGCCAGAGCTAAACACTTCCTCGTGTATTGTCTCAGTTACGATATCTTTAACCCATCTTGGCTTCAACTTTCTCTGGGATATTTCTTGTAATCTTGTCAAGTTTAGAGATTGTCCTACGTGATGGAAAATGTGGAAGCATATGGGAAGTTAATAAGTGCCTTCTCATCTTCATCTATTAATATTTTATCGTTTTCCCTTCTGGCAGCAGACCTGTCCTCTCTGTTCCACGTAGCGCTTTGTCTTGAGAGTACACCTTTCTGGCACCGTTCTTAGAGATTTAAGTAGTTCTTTCTCTGGTTTTGTATCTGTCCCGTTGTGTACATGTGATCACTCCCTCTGAAGCTGTGATGGCTTCTGTAGATGTCTTCCCCCTTTTTGTCTTCATTGGGATAATTTGTTATTGAACCGTCAGAATTCTTCTTTTAATGTCTCTAGTTTTGTTGAACCATCTTATCTGTCAGACTCTTTGACATGATACTTCACCTTTTATTTTTCCCTCTAAAGTCTTTGAAATATATTCACCAGACTTTAAGTAAACATATTCGATAACATCTGGTGTTCCCTTTTTCTTCTGTGACAGTGATTTTCAACCTTTTTCATCTTATGGCACACATAAACTAATTCTATGGCAAAACAAAAATCAATTGTATTTTTTTGCTGATCTGACAAAATAAAAATAGGTATAATTTTGATTCATTCACACCAGACAGCTATTGTTGTGTTGGCTGTTGTCCTTTTTTTATTTTACAGTCTGAGGGAGAAGAGGTCAGTGCCCCTGACTAAATAGTCAGGTGTTGCATATTTTAAACATTCTTGCAGCTCACCACTGTTCATCATGAACTTTAAGACAGTAAGGTCACTTTCGCCAATAATTCCCATAGGTTGTACCACATTTACTTCTTTGTTCGAGAGTATCTGTTATTCTAAGAGGTCTTTGATTTATTTGATTCAATGTTTCTTTTACAGGAAAGCAAAGATGATAGTCAATTTGCAATGGAGGTGTGTACAGGTGGTCCAGAACCAAAATTCTAGTTTGGGGCAAGCAAAAGCTTCAAGAGCAGAGTCATCCAGGGGAAACCTAATGTGGGGGAGGGAACAGGGGGAAGGTTGTAACACTGTGTAACCAGTGAATACTCAGTCTTCCCTTTTCTCCCCTGCAGTGTGGGCCAAGCTGAAACTGCAGAAGGCATCAGAACGATGGCAGCCTGACACTGAGGTGGGTGCTAATGTACCAACAGGAACAGCATTAAATGATAGAGCCCCCCCGCATCACCAGGTAGAGGGGACAATGGTCCCCGGGCCCCGCTGGTGTGGTTCAGTGGTTGAGTGTCGACTCTTGCACCAAGAAGTGGCAGCTTCGATTCCTGGTCAGGGCACATGTTCGGGTGGGGCTGTGCAGGAGGCAGCCAATCAGTGTTTCTCTCTCATCAATGTTTCTATTTCTCTCTCTCCTCCTCCCTTCCTCTCTCCTAAAATCAATTTAAAAAAATACTTAAGTCCTAGCCAGTTTGGTTCAGTGGCTAGAGCATCGGCCTTCGGACTGAAAGGTCCCGAGTTCAATTTCGGTCAAGGGCACATGCCTGTGATTCGGGCTCAATCCCCAGTGTGGGGCGTGTAAAAGGCAGCCAATCAATGATTCTCTCCCATCATTGATGTTTTCTATCCCTCTCTCTTCCTCTCTGAAATCAATAAAAAAAAAAAAGAATTAAAGAAGGATGTGACACAGTATCAGAGTCTTTTTAAACACCTCCCAACACGGATGAAAAAGGGTGTCCTTTATTCATACTTCTTTTAGAAAAATGGTCCCTGATTCACTGCAGTACAGAGTGAATCTGAATTTATAGATATATGACAATATCTATAAATTGGCTCTAGACATGTAAGCCTAATTTATTTGTGATATTAAGTACATGAGACTTTTTTTTTTAATGCGTCAGACTTCAAATCTGTGTCTTAAGATCGGTTGTATTCTCCCACTGAAAATTTTTTTTCACCACCAGCATCTCCTTCAATAACACCTGAAAGATTGTATGACAGGGAAGTGGGGGATCTCCTGAAATTTTGAAGTGGCAAGCAGGAGTGCCCAGTGTATGTCCTGCCCTAGGTCAATGGTTTTCAATATTTGCTTTTTTAGTAACAAACGCTCTTTCCACAGTGTAACGTAGAATTCCTATATATAAGATAGAATAACACAGAACTGCTCTGGAAGTGGGGAAGCGCAGCCTGTGTGGCCTCCCTTTCACCCTTCCTGACTGCAGTGGCCTCGGGCAGAAACCTAGGGTTCTTGGGAACTGTTTGAACTGTTGTCTTAGGTCAGCCTTTCTCAACCAGGGTTCCTCATCTTAAACACAGGAAGTGATTCGAATGAACGACTTTCTCATGTGTGCCCAGGATGGGTCACGAGAGGTACCATTCTAGATCCCAGGAGAGAAGTTAGTTCATTACACGGAGTGGATGCCTTCAGGCCGTGAGGCTTGATTCTCTTCCCAAACCCCAGTTGAGAAGGGCTGTCTTAGATGAATGCCATGGAACCCGGCCAGGGTGAGCTTGGGTAACCAGACACTGGTTCCAAACGTTTCTCCCAGGAGGCCTAGCTAACAGTTACCCCTTCTTTTTTAGGAAGAGTATGAAGACTCCAGTGGGAATGTTGTGAATAAGAAGACATATGAGGATCTGAAGAGACAAGGACTGCTCTAGTGTCAGGAGTGTATCTCAGCTTTGGGCTTGCCCTGGCTTCCCTGAGATCTGCTTTTTCTATTTCTCCCGACCACGTGCTCCTAAAGACTCTTTGCTACTTAGTCTTACGGTCTAGCATGCATCTTGTAGAGACAAGGCATGCGGCAGATTGTAGGGTTGAGATATGTTTTATCTTTGTTTTATATAAAAAACATTGTCAGAAAATAAAACCAGCCCTTGTTCTAAATGTGTCTTGTTCTGAAGCCCTGGATTATGGACTAACTCATCCTTTAGCTCTTAACACATCCCTACCACTTTCTCACACACTTCAGTGGCAACTAAGGTTTAATGAGCACCTGTTAGGTTACAAATGTTACGCTAGCTATGTCTGACCTAAGCTCTTTCCCCACTTCCTCAAATGAGCATCACCCCAGGATAAGCCCTGCCCGTCAGCCATTCATGCACATGCCAGGGAAAGGTGGGAAGAGTGAGCCAGGGCTCTGCTGGGGACAGAGTTGTTGGCACTAAGGTTTTCTGTTTTTATTTGCCTAAAGGAGTTATGCTGTTTGGAATGGGCTGTAGGCCCTGCCCCTTTCCCAAGCCTCAGCAGCCTAGCACATGATGGAACAGACGAGCAATGACTTTCCACTTGCTAGTTCACAACGAGAGTCTTTATGATCCTGTTTCTTTTGCAAGATCTCACCTTGACTGAGGAGTGGCTAGCCCCGTGGTTGGCAAACTGCGGCTCGCGAGCCACATGCGGCTCTTTGGCCCCTTGAGTGTGGCTCTTCCTAAGCCTTAGGAGTACCCTAATTAAGTTAATAACAATGTACCTACCTATATAGTTTAAGTTTAAAAAATCTGGCTCTCAAAAGAAATTTCAATCGTTGTACTGTTGATGTTTGGCTCTGTTGACTAATGAGTTTGCCGACCACTGGGCTAGTCCTTTGTTGCCCAAGCCCAGGTAGCCAATATTTGGGTGGAGTTGAGCCCCGGCCCCGGGAGCTGAATCTGGTATCCCAAGTGGAAAGAACTAGGAGAGCCGAGGGCACTGGTCTGCCCACTGGCACAGTTGTCTGAACAGGAGCTTAGGGCACTGGGCTACTCCAGAACAGGATTTCCCCTCTGCCCCTCAGCACTTGGATTTTCGGTTTGTTTGTAACGCACGTACTTTAGCTGGCCCTTGCCCTTGCCCTCTCCCTCACACGTACCTATTGCCCTAGTCATCTCCGTGGCAGTAGGGCTAACCACCCCTGCTCCTACAGCACGTCACTCTCGGTGTTTTCCTTCCTGGTTCAACCCATCCCAGGGGCAACTCCTCACATGCTCTGTGCTTTGGCTCCTCCAGGTGCTTAAAATCCCAGTAGGACAACCTCTTCAGGGCCTGAGCTTCTGAAGCAGTGAGAGGGTAATTAAACCTAATTGAGCCAACTGGAAACAGTGATTACCGAAAACTAGCCCGAAGTGCAAGGAGACATTGCCATTTGGGGAAAGAGTGAAGCCTCGGAAATGAGATGTGGGGAGGAAGCGTCCCTCCAGCCTTCCTGTTGGAGCAATAGCAGCATCGGGGCTCCCGAGGAACCAGCTGTCATACTCCTAGGAGTGGGTGCCGGGCCTCCAGGTTAACTCCGTCACCCAAGAACCGGCTTTTCTTCTTTACAGTGTGGAGGGGAGATGGCTCCAGGTTCTGAGGAGTTCTTGCCCAGATAACTATGCAGCTGAGCAGACTTGGAGGAAACCTGAGGCTTCTCTATCATAGCAAAGACTTTTCTTCATTCTTTTAGTGCCTCCCATGTGCCAGACACACCTAGGTTTGCAGATCTTGCGAACTAGGTGGAGGTGAGAAGGTGGGAGCAGAACCAGAGTAAGGAGGTTCATTAACCTCGTGGGCTGGTGGGAAGAGCCACCTGCCCAGCGCCATCCAGCTCCGAGGGGCACAGAGCCGTCAGGGAGTTTCAGGCAAACTTGGCACCAGAAGAGGTTTTCCCCAGAGGTGACGCCTCAAAGTCTGGACTTTCAGGTTCTGCTGTGGGGAGACCAGGATTCCAGCTGAGCCCACTGACCAGGCCAGGGAAGGAGTGGAGGGTTGCTTTTTCTTGGTTTAGGTCAGTAGGTCTTCATCATTTTGGGACCAGAGATTCCTTTGAAACTACAAAGATAACTGCGAACTTTCTCCCTGGGAAAATACATACATAGCTTTTCTGCACAGAATTTTAGGAGTTCATGAATCTCCCAAAGCCCATCCTTGGTTCCTGAGTCTTGTAAGAACTTCTCCCATAGACACGGAGACTGAACCTCTGCCTGGGCGCTTCCTGCTGGGAACAGGTGACTCCCTCTTCAAGGAGGAAAGCTGCCCATCAGGGAAGCTGCGGGACTCAGCCTGCCCCTCCCAGCCCAGGCTGGAAGCAGCTGGAAAGTCCTTCCTGGGACTGGCCCCCACACTCATGCTGCTGACCCCCCTGGAGCAGGAGTCCCCTCACCTGCTCATCCCTTCCTCCGTTTTTCTTCTGTTCCCCGCATGGGGTCAGGTTGTGCTCGAAGGGTCTACAAAGGGAACACTGAAGGTAACCATGTGTAGGGGAAGTGAGGGGCCAAGTTCTGAGATTTTCCTCCTCCCTCTGCATGTTCATTTTTGGTTTTTTGTGTGTGTTTTTAAATTCTTGGCATAATAGCTACCTCTTCCCTCATCCATTGAGTCCTGCCAGCAGACTCACCTCAGAGTTCTCGGGCTGGGAATGGGCCTGTGACCTCCCCACGTACTTCCCTTTCCACTGTCAGCCAGTTGTCCATTCCAGGTGGGCTCTGGGAGGACACCGCCCTCCCCTCCCTCTGAGCTCTTCTGAGAGCCCTTTCCACCTGCCAGGCAAATGAGGCACATCCCAGTGGGATGTTGGCACGGGGGCCCCTTGATCTGTCCAAACTGCCAATGGGTTTTATTTCCTCCCTCCTGCTACAGTCTGGACATCGGTGGTGCTTGGTTCTTTTGTCTGTGGCCCCTGTGTGTCCCTGGTGGCAGCAACATCAGAGGGAATTCCAGGAGCTGGCAAATGATTGGAGGGGAGGAGGGGCAGCCACCAGCTTCCAGGACTACACTTGCAGCCTCTCGGGTTCATGCACACGCGCCCGCTGCCCTCCACACCTGCAGGTGTGCAGGTAGGCCTATAGGTGGGAGGGGGTGGGGCACAGGGAATATTCTCTCGAGCCATGGACAGGGGCACAAACTAAAGTAGATGGGCAAGGTAACCATCCAGGCACTGTTGGTTTTCCGATTCTGTTGAGTGTCTGGCCCCCCTCATACTCCTGGACTGCCTTGCAGCCTCATCTACCCACACCAGGGAGGAGGAAGAGGGGCTTGTGAGGGAGGCCTGGGCTCTTCCTCCACAAGGACAGGGACCTGGGTGGAACTTTGGGACCTTCCATGACCCTTTTCTCTTTTGGGGACGGAAGTCCCACTGAATAGGTACTGACTAGATGACAACTGCTTCTTGCGTGTAGGGAACAGTGGAAGGGCTGAGGCTCCTGGTAGTAAGAAGGGGTGAGGGTGGAGAAAGAAGTGGCCCTTATTGCCAAGGGGCCCCATCCTGCCTCACCTCAGCACCTGAATCCTGAGCACTGCCCCATTCATGCACTGAAGACCACGGCCAGAGTGGGCCCCTTCAGCTATCACCTGAGAGAGGTCCAAGTGCTGATGGAGGACGATAGCCATGAGAGGAGGCAAACATGCCGTTAGCCCTGGGAAGGTTGGGGGTTGGGTTGTGCTCAGCCCCCAGGGTTCTGAACCCTTAAGAACCTGGTCATAGTGAGCCCTGACTTCTGACCCTCTCTGTGACCCAGGGCTTCCCTGCCCTGGGTTCCGAGGCAGCCTGTCATCCCCGCCCCACCCCAGGCCAGGTCCTATTGGAGTCAAAAGAGGCCAGATCAGTGGCAATGGCACCGGATATCTACTTCCTGTCACTGCACCTGCTCCAACTCTGTCTCCCTGGGATGCTGCTATTGCCATGCCAACAACAACGTTCACTCTCAGAGGGGCTGTTCCTAGGCTGCAGGCCCTGTTGTGCCTGCATCAAAGTCACTGACAGTATGACTTCGGGAAACAAAAACTCAGCTTCTGGTACCCCTTTTCCCCTACAGTTGACCTCCCCTGCTCCCCAGCCTCAGTTTTCTCATCTGCATAGTGCAATAATGGGACTCTGCTTGCAGCTCTCACCTGGGCTGCCCGGGACCAGTCCTTCATTCTCTCCCGCTCCTGCAGCACCTCAACAGACGATGTCTCCGGCCACTAGTAGCCATAGGGCTGCTCTACCCAGAGGTAGTTGTCCTCCACCCAGTCTTTCCTGGACTCTGTGACCAACCCTAACCCATGACTACTGCTGGGCCCTGAGCCTGCCCTTTCTTTGCCGTGACCTCATGACCTCTTCTACTTAACCACTGCATGACCTTTCCCTGACCTGTGACCCTTGAGCTGCTTACTCCCTGCAGTGGTCCCCTCTCTCCTTTTCCTCTTACCAGTCCTCCTGCTGGTCTTACTGATAGCCCAGAACCTGGTCAGAAGTCAGCTGACCCCTGCTCCTGCCCAGGTAAGCAGCAGACGAAGGGGGAGAGAGCCTTCTGAATGCTCCACCCAAGGGAATGAGGCCGCGGTGTTCACACCCTTCCGCAGAGATGCCACCGCTTGCACTGCGTTGGGGATGTGCTCCAAGGAGGCAAAGTTCTCCAGCCAAATGGCAGAGTGTGAGTCCGGGGAGCACCGCTGTGAGGTGTGGGTGGGGGTGCTGGGGGCCGGGCGGGAGGCGACCATGAGGGCTGCTGCAGGGGTTGGGACTGGGGCCGTTGGAAGGGACTGCTGTTCAGGTACCTACAGGAAGGTACTGGGAGAGAGACTGAAGCGGGAGGGAGAGGCGTCTGTTTGAGGTGCCGGGAGAGGTTGAGCTACAGCCCAGGACTGGCTGTGTCCCCCATCCCCATCCTCCTGGACTCCCTGGTACTCTTTTTTTTTTTGCTTTGAATTTCTTTGATTTTATTTATTTGGGTTCTCTATCTTTTTTTCCTGATGAGTTTGGGTAAAGGTTTGTCCATCTTGTTTATCTTTTTTTTTCTTTCTTGATTGATTAAGGCATTACATATGTGTCCTTATCCCCCTATTGGCCTCCCCCCACCCCTGTACTCTTTATCCAGCTGATTCAACTCAACACCTCCCACTACACCGCCCAGTGCAGCCATGGTTGTGAGGGGGGAATGAAACTGGACTCAGCCCTTGCCTGCTGGCTAACAGTTCGGCCCCCTGCCCCGGGCCCTACTTTCTGCAGGGCTGCAGTGGCGGCCACTCTGCCTGGTGCTCAATGATTTGGCCGCGGGTGAGAAAGGCCCACCAGCCTCTCTTCTATTGCCCTCCAAGTCGGAGCCTCTACTCTGACTCCTGCTTCCATTGGCCTCTTTAGCTCTTAGCCCCACCCATTCGTGCCTTGTCCACCTAGTCACCCCCCAATTCTGAACCTCATTCTGACAGTTCCGCAAATCTGAGCTCAGTGTTCACCAACTCCCCAACCTCTATCGATACCTCATTCCTAAACCTTGCCAGGCTGACCCTTAGCTTTGAAGTCTACTTCATTCATCAACTCCGCACGTCTGAGCCATCTACCGTCAGTGCTCCAGCCCCTTCCAGACTCCCTTCCCAGTCCCCAAGCCTTTCCCCAGCCCAGCTTAACCAGTGTGCCCTCCCCGCAAGCACAAAGGCAGCCAGAACAATCTCCTGTGCTTGTCTAGGGTGGCAGCAAAGGGGGGAGTTTCAGGTGGAGACTGTCCACACACAGATGCCTTCCCTTGGGGTGGGGACTGGGACTTTGCAGAATTGCCCCCTGCAGGGGTATCACAGCACTTCCCTGGGAAACCCTGCTCTGACCCAGGTCTAGGCCACCTGATCGTCCCAGAGGACAAGCTGGTTCCCACTCCACCAGCCCCCCCCTCCCCCCCCCCCCGAAATGTGTGTCTCATTCACACCTGCCTGCTCTGGAAGGTGGAGGCGGGGACGGACAGCATGTGGTAGCTGGGCCAGTGAGACAGGCATGATGGGGCTCCAGCCTCGCCTCTCTGTCATCCACTCCCTGTTCAATCTGAGGAGAGCTCCCTACCCCTCCACCTCCCCTCCATTTCTCTTCCAGGAGAAAAGCTGTGCCACCTTCTCCTGCCAAGGCAACGAATGCTTCAAAGGCCAGAAAGCTGTGGCCATGTGCCCTGAGGGCTTGGACTTCTGTGAGGTGGGCCCCTGGAGTGCTCCAAGGGTTGGAGCACTGTCCTGCCTCGTAAATGCAGGCCTTTCTCCTTCTGCCTGGACCGAGTCAGTCAGCAGCCAAGTCTGGCTGGAGCTGGACCTGCTGGGAGCCAGGCTGCCTGGGGTCTAGCCTGCTTGGCCTCTCAGCTCTGCACTATGCCTCATCCCGGGCAGCAGCTGGAATTTCCTAAGTCTCCCTGGCATGGGCCCTTGTTTCTGAGCACCCTGTAGATTCTCTAGGGACTACTTGGCGGACCTCATAGAGAGGGAGCTAGGAGCCCAGAGAGGTTCAGCTCAGCCATGGCCCACTTAACACTTTCTGCTTCTGTGAGTGGGAGAGAGGGGCAAGGGGAGGAGGAACGGTCCCATCTCTTCTTGCAGCTGAAACGGTCCAGCTTGGGCTACACTGCGGGTTGCAGCCAAGCCTGGGTGGCAGGGATCCACAGGTGTTCCGGGGCCGTGGTTCAGTCCTGCTGCCAGGAGTGCTGCCACGCATCAGCCTCAGGCAGCTGCCTCCATCTGGATGGGAGCCTCCACTTCAACCGGGCAGCCTCAGGGGCCACCAGGAGTCCCCTGCACTGGTCCCTGGCTGGGGCCATGCTGCTGCTCCTCTCTGCCCTGCTCCCCTAGGCAGGCCCAGCCGAATCAGGGAGAAACAGCCAGAAAGACCCTGCAGGCCTGGCAAGCCCCCAGGCCCACCCCCAGCTCTGATTCCTGTAGCTGTATCTTTAGTGAAAGGGATTTATCAAGTCCACAGCTCTGGGCTCAAGGCTCCTCACTCCTGCCTCCCTCCACCTAGGCCTGGCCATGGTGTCCTCCAAGGGGCCAGGCCTTAGCCTCAATTCCAAGGAGAGGCTGGGGTTTATCTGGGAAAAACAGAGCAATTTTTTTTCCCCTCTGACCCCCATCAAGTGGGAGGACCCCGAAGTCCTACAGGGACAGATTGGAAAAAGTGCCCAGCCCCATCCACTTTTCCCAGATCCTGCTCCCCAGCCTTTGACATTAAGATTGGGGCTGGAGCCCAGCTGGTGTGGCTCAGTGGTTGAGTATAGACCTATGAACCAGGAAGTCACGGTTTGATTCTGGTCAGGGCACATGCCCAGGTTGCAGGCTTGATCCCCAGTAGGGGGCGTGCAGGAGGCAGCCCATCAATGACTCATCTCCCTTCCTCTCGGAAATCAATAAAAATATATTTAAAACAAAAGAGTGGGGCTGGAATTGGGGTTCCCCTGCTTTCCTGCAGTGAGGTCCATCCCGTTTATCTCTAAGGGTATAATTCGATCCCCTTTTCCTTCACCCCCCACGTGACTTTGAAGTCAAATTCAAATAAACCTGAGCTCCATTTGTGCTGTGGGAATTTCCAGGAAGAGGAGAGGATGGGGAAGAAGGTGGTATCTGTTTCTGGAACTGGTTTACATATTCAAAGTTGGACTTGTTGTGAGGGCAGCAAGTCCCAGCTTAGAGAGAGAAGAGGGGCGCTGGTTAGAAGTCAGAGCGGTCACTCCCTCCCCAGCACTGACCCTTCGGTTTGGGTCAAAGCTTGAGAGCAGGTGTATTCATTCAGACAATTCATTAATTAATTCACTAATTCAACCAACACTTTCTGAGGCCCAGCTGTGCCGGGTGGTGAGGAAAAGACAGCGAGGTTACAGTTAGTGAAGTGGCCAATAGGCCAAGAGAGCCCAGTCCTGGCCTCCCTTACCTGACCTGGCCCTTGTCCATCTGGAGCAACCTCCTCATCTTTGATGGGGAAATCGAGGCCAAACTGAGAAGGGCCTTGCCCAAGTGCAGGTGACCAGGTGAATCAGGGGAAGGGGGTGGAGAACAAGAAAGGACAGAGTTTCCAGAGGAGGAAGAGGAGGATGAGGAAGAGGAAAAGGAGAAGAAGGAGGAGGAGGAGGAGGAGGAGGAGGAGGAGGAGGAGGAGGAGGAGGAGGAGGAGGAGGAGGGAGGAATGGGTCTCAGCATAATCCTGTATATAGGAACAGTGTCACACCCTCCACAAAGTGCGTTCACATCCACCGTCCTCAAACAGCTCTGTGAGTCAGGCGGGACAGGGTGCTCTCTCTCGAAGGCACATCGTACATTCCCGTGAGGCTGAGGGAGGAAACAGGACAGTGCGTGGCAGTGTCAGTGCGCAGAAGTTGGAGTCAGACTTTCAGCTCAGGCTCCGTTTAGCCACTGGCTGGCTGCAGCCCCTTGGCAAAGCTGCATCGCGTCTCTGAGCCTCAGTTTCTCCAGCTGGAGACGGGCTACTCTTTCAGCTAAGACAGGGTAGTCATCTGGGGAGGAAGCGTTCCAGCAGAAGCCAGAGTTGGCCCACCTGGCTGAGAGGGGTTCAGAATGGAATTGAAGAGAAAGTAAAAATGCATTCCTTTTTTCTCTTAAATGTGACCACCTTCCTTGCAGGCCGTGGGCGGGGAAATCTGGCCCCATGACTTAGGGTCAGGGGTGGAGATCAGGGCATTTATTAGGAAAACCTTCCCGGAACAGGGAGCCCGCGCACCCCAGGACCTAAGGAGTTAACAGGGGTGGGGAGACCCCCAGGCTTGACGCAGGCATGCTGGGACTTGCAGGCTGGGTGGCCATGGTGTGCGCTAGGGCTGCTGGGAAATGTAGTCACTGGAGGGGCGCGGGCCACGGAGTCCCGCACACCCAGCGGTGACAGCTGAGGAGGTAGGCGGCAGTGACAGCAGGCTGGGAGGGGGGACCCAGGGCAGAGCTGGCCAGGAGGTTGCGGGCAAGCTGAGGGCTGGCACCCCTGTCCTGCGCTGCCAGAACCGGACACTCCGCTGGCCTGTGGCTGATGCAATGGGGCCTACTGGATGGGGGTGAGGGCCAAGGAGCTACGGGACACTTTTCCTGTCTCCAGGGAAAGAGGAACAGGACTGGGGTCCTTGTCCAGGATGAGACCTTCCCTTCCAAAGAGTAACAGGATGCCTCTCCCAGCCCCATGCAGACACACCACTGACACCTCCCGAAGAGGAGCCAGCAGGACGAATACTGCTCCCCAAAGGGAGGCAGAGCCCATCCCAGGAGCAATGGGGCCGTGTCCCCTCCCCATTAATGGGACCAGGCACCCCACTTCCCACAGTGCACTGGACCCCTCTCGGGAAAAACTAGGCACCCTTCCAGAAAAAGGGCGGTACAACAGATTGTACATCCCACCTGGGGCCAAGAAGTAACCCCTCTCCTTAGCAACATTCCGAGGCCCATCCTCTCTTCTCACTGCACAGGCGCCCCTCCTCCCTGCCCCTCAGCCCTCTGCGGCAGCCCCATCGCCTCCTGGCTAACTTGTTAACTAAAGGGGCCTCCCATCTACCCTCCCGGGGTGTGTTTGCTCAACAGGGACCAGCATGGACCAGTCTGTGGCCATCCAGGAGACGCTGGCTGAAGGGGAATATTGCATCATCATATCCTTCCCAGCACTGAGCTCCCAGCCCCAGGGCCTGCCTGGCCTTGGAAGTGGAAAGGAAAGTCTATGTATCTACATGCTCTCCTCCCTCTCTCTCAGCCATCCAGGGAGAGGGAAAGCAGTATTTACTCAGTACTTCCTCGGTACTGGACTCCCCCCCGCCCTGCCCCCATGAAGTTGGGGTTTATTATTCCCATTTCACAGATGGGGAAGGCTCAGAGAGGTGAAGCAACTTGCCCAAGGTCACACAGTGAATTGTGTGGGCAAGGGAAAAGCAGGGGAGGTGGGGCCGGCTGGGATGGGAGAGCCCTGGCCTCCTGTTTCATCTCCCTTGACCCTGAGCAGCAGGCAGTGCAGGGTGTGCTGTGTGAGGGAGACAGCAGGCAGAGCCGCCTCCTGGGGCTCGTGCGCTACCGCCTGGAACATGGAGGCCAAGAACACGCGTAAGTGAGGGGTTCGGCCCCTACCTGTCTGGGCCATGGGGCTTTTCTTCACAGTACCCTCCAGCTGGACTTCAACCATCCCTCTGGGCAGAGTCTGAGTCTTCTAGAATAATTACACTAATGATAGTTAATAATTTTGGAATACTGTATTCTAAGCTCTCCATACGTATTAGCTCATATAATCCTCAACATAAGAAGAGAAAGCTTCTGGAGAAGAGGCGGTTTAACATACTGGCCCAGATCCTGCGTCTAATGGCCTGGGTTCAAATCCAGGCTTTGTTACTTCCAAGCCACACAGCCTTGAGCAAGGGGTTTTACTCCTCAAGACCTGTTTGCCCAGGTTCAAGGGAGTTATTACATGGAAAGTGTCTCATACACTTTGAAGCACAGAGAAACTGTCAGCAACACCCACGTGTTACACACACACAGAGAATACTACTACTTGTCAAAGGTCTCCCCACCAGCAAGCGGATCGCAGAGCTGGGAGGAAGGGGCCTTAGACATTTTCTAATCCACCACCGTCACTTTACAGATGGAGAAAGAGGTTCAGGTCCAGGGAGGGAAAGGGGTCGCACCGTTTTTGTCACAGGCCCATCGGGCGGCCATCGGGCCCTGTCCTCACCTCTGCTTCCTGCCCTTAGTCTCTTCCTGTATACACACCGGAGGATGGCCATCACTGGGGATGACGTCTGTTTGGACCAGATAGTACCGGTCTCGCGGGATTTTACACTGGAAGAAGGTGCACAGGGGGGCTGGGTGGTATGAGTCCCTCTCCTCTGGGCTCCCAGGGCATTTCTGCCCTTGTTGGGGGAGGGGCACTAGGAGGATGCTGAGGCTGAGGTGCTCAAGGGCTAAGGGCCTTTTCGTTTCCCTCCCCGCAGTGTCCTCAGATGGTGAACTCTACATTCTTGGTGAGTAGTTGGGGCAGAGGGTACAGGGTCTGGGTGTGAAGGTGCCTGGCACAGTTGGGTAGACTGGCTGACAGACAGCCTCTCTTTTTTTTTTTTTAAATATATTTCTTTATTGATTTCAGAGAGGAAGGAAGAGGGAGAGAGAGATAG
>NW_005871308.1:1375179-1378821 GCF_000147115.1 Myotis lucifugus
CCACTTGCTGGGGGATGGACTTGTCTCTTCAGCTTCCGTGTAGCACTGCTGTGGGAAGCTCGATGACTTTTTAGAAGCCTTGGTCCATGCCCTCTGTAGATTGAGGATGATGTTAATTTGGAGCTGAGTGTATGGAAAGTCCCCTTACTGATCAAGCACAGCCTTTCTAGAATTTATGTTTTAAAAATATATATTTTTATATTGATTTCAGAGAGAGGAAGGGAGAGGGAGAGAGAGAAATATCAATGATGAGAGAGAATCATTGATCGGCTGCCTCCTGCATGCCCACAACCCGGGCTTATGCCCTGATGGGGAATCCAACCCTGACCTCCTGGTTCATGAGTCGGCACCAACCACTGAACATGCTGGCCGGGCAATTCCTGAAGGGCTGAAAGGACTTCAGGAGCTTGTACTGCTGATTCTCCATTCTGGGGATTCTAGCCTTAAGATGCACCCATCCTTAGCTCCTGAAGGTCAAGGATTCATTTCCGGCCTCCTTTGTGCAGGCTCAGATGTGACCGTCCAGCTGGACACAGCGGAGCTCAGCCTCACATTCCAGCTACCCTTTGGTTCACACACCAGGATGTTCCTGCAGGAAGTTGCCAGGGCCTGTCCAGGTAGGTAAGACCCAGGCTCTGTTGGGGGGCTGGCTGGTTACTAATCTACCCACTACCAGTTGACTTTCCACACTCTGGACTCTCACCCCCGTTTCTGTGCCCTCTCATGTGGGCTGTCATCTGGCCACAGTGCCTCCAGGCCCCCAGCCAACCATGGTGTTTGCTTTTCACGTTTCCTATTTCTGGACCTGAGGTTTTGTGTGTGTGTGTGTGTGTGTGTGTGTGTTTTTAAATATATTTTATTGATTTTTTACAGAGAGGAAGGGAGAGGGATAGAGAGAAACATCGATGAGAGAGAAACATCGATCAGCTGCTTCCTGCACACTCCCTACTGGGGATGTGCCCACAACCAAGGTACATGCCCTTGACCGGAATCAAACCTGGGACCCTTCAGTCCGCAGGCCGGCGCTCTATCCACTGAGCCAAACCGGTCAGGACTGGACCTGAGTTTTAACTCCAGCAGGGCCCCTTTGTCCTCCTGGCTGTGGGCAGGGCTGCACAGGGTGGGTTGTGATTCTGATGCAGAATCCTTTTCAAGTTGGCTGGGTCAACAGCTTCTAGAAGCCCATCTTCCCTCTCTGCCGGCCACAGCCAGAAACCCAGGGAAGTCTGACATATGAGCCCTCCTGCCCTTGAACCTGGCTCTGTTCCCCACCACAGCTGAGAAAATGACCTAGCTTTGGCGTAGCAGGGAGAGATTAGTGGCCTTGAGGGCAGAATTTGTTTAGACCAGGAAATCAGCCAGGCAGATTTGTAAAGAAGAGTTTATATAGAGCAGAGGCTCAGCCACAGAACATGCAAATTTGAGCCACCAGGTGCTGTGGCTTAGGTGTCCACCCAACACTATTACTTGCTTCCTTTCAGACTAACATCTTGTCTCTGCAGGAATGGGGGATGGGCTTCCCTTCTATCATCATTTTACCATGGAGCATGACCATGGGGCGGGGGGCGGGGGTGCCAGGAAGGAGGCTGGCTTTGGATTCAAAGTGGGGTATGGAGGGAAGAAAAACACAATTATAGAGCCCTGAATGTCTGGCTCAGGGGTTTAAAGTTTATTCTATAAGCAAGGGGAAATTTATCTCCAAGCCTTCAACTAACAAGAATAACATATTTTAAAAAAAATATATTTAATTGATTTTTTACAGAGAGGAAGGGAGAGGGATAGAGAGTTAGAAACATCCATCAGCTGCCTCCTGCACAACCCCCACTGGGGATGTGCCCGCAACCAAGATACATGCCCTTGACCGGAATTGAACCTGGGACCCTTCAGTCCACAGGCTGACGCTCTATCCACTGAGCCAAACCGGTCAGGGCAAGAATAACGTATTTTATAATTATTATTGGTATTTGTAGGAGGGCTAATAATAGTAATAACAGCAAAGCACATGGACTTTGAAGCTACACAGCGTCTTGCATTTGAAACCTATCTTTGCTGCTCCCTGGCTGTGTGACTTTGGGCAAACCACCTTACCTCTCTGAACCTTGGTTTTGTCGACTTCTATATATAAATAATATCTTCCTTGTGGAGCTGTGAGAATTAATGAGATAACACATATGAAAGGGCTCAGCACATAATAGGAGCTCAGAAATGTTTCCTCCTTCTGTACAAGAGGGCTCATAACTTCACTGTTGACTTGTGTGTTAGACACTGCTCTAAGAACTTTTCGCACATTATGTCACTTTCTTTACTACCACCTTACGAGGTATTATCAATGTCTCTGTTTTACAAATGAAGAAACTGAGGTTGAGAGAGGGTCAGGGCCTTGCTGGTAAACTACGAGCCAGGATTAGACAGGATTAGCTAGTCTCTTCCAAAATCTGAGCTCTTGAGTTTTGCTGTAATGCTTCCTAAACTCATGCCACCCTGTACCAGGTACACGACTCAGAGAAGGCTTTGTGTAGGAGGTGATATTTAAGCTGAAACTTCAAGCTTGAATGAGTTTTCCCAGGCAGGCAACAAGGAGAGGCAGTTAGAGGGAAGAGCAGGTCATTTGGTGGAAGGAGGGTGTGGAGAGAGCTAAGTCAAGAGAAGCCAGTAGAGGCAGCTCATGAAGGATCATAAATAACCAGCAAGGAGCTTGCACTTTGCCCGGTAGCTTGTGGGGAGCTATAGGAGTCCAGAGACATTAACCCTTGGAATGACAAGGCAGAATTTGCATGTTAGACAAGTTCCTCTGGCAGCTGGTGCGGAAGCGGGGAGCCTAAAGCAGGGAGAGCAATGGGAATGTGTTGCAGTGCTCAGGCCTTAGAAATATGAGGCTTGGATCAGGTTCTGGTAATGGCGATGGGGAAGAGAGGACAGGCTGGAGAGATCCTACAGATGAGAATGAAGGCACCCTGGAGGCAATGAGTGTGGGTGTTCACAAAGTGTTCATAACTTTAGCCCCAGTGCTTAGAACAGTGCCTGGCACTTAATGAATGTGTTAAATGGACGAACAGAGGTTGGAACCTGGCTGGCTGTGAGAATGAAGGAGAGGAGTTGAGGATGACTTCCTCTTTTAAGCTTAAGTATCTGCCTGTCAATCCCTTTACCTGCTTTCCCTTCTGGGTTCCACATCTGGGGTAATCAACAGGGAAACTATACTAACTCAATTTCATTGAGCAGTTGTCAGAGGGGGCCTGCGTGAGATGGGACTCTCAGAGATGACAGGCTCTTGGATATCCATCAGCCCAGTTCTTGGCATTTTACGGATAAAGGGACTGAAGTCCAGAATAAGGTTACAGGTAAAAGTCCAGAATAAGGTTACAGATAAAAAGCCCTGGGTGGATAATGTGCAGCACAAAAAGTGCCTTGGTCACTAGGTGACAGAGAAAAGAATTAGCTAACATTAATTGAGCATCTATGTGCCAGACATTCTTCTAGACCAGTGGTCAGCAAACCGCGGCTCGCAAGCCACATGCGGCTCTTTGGCCCCTTGAGTGTGGCTCTTCCACAAAATACCGACTTCTGTGCATGGGCCATGAAGTTTCAATCGCACTGTACATGCGCGCCCGCACATGCTATTTTGTGGAAGAGCCACACTCA
>NW_005871308.1:1378926-1428014 GCF_000147115.1 Myotis lucifugus
ACATGGAGAAAGTAAGTAACTTACCCAAAGACGTTCATCAAGGGGAAGTAATAGGACTTGGAACCCCAGGGTCTAACATCAAAGCCCACGGAGCCCAGAGATTTCAGTTCGTATCCCAGTTCTGCCACTGCCTACTTGTGAATGTGAATAATATATTTTATTTCTTCAGGCCTTGGCTTTATTATTTCTACAATTGAAGCATGAACTTGCCTTACCTACTATTCCAAGAGTTTTATGAGGAGCCCATGAGGCCCGGGATAGGTTAATAGCATGCAAATCCTGAAAATAATTTAAAAGCTGTGCCTGGCAGTGCATCATCAGGACTGAGACCCAAATCTCCTCATTTATGATGCCGTTGGAAATTCAGTTTGGTCAGGGTCATGAATTTCTACAAGGGAAGCAGGCAGGGTAGCATAGAAAGCAACAGCAAGTGTCTGGAAGCCAGACAGATCTGAGTTTGAGTGACAGGCAGAGGAGAGTCAAGAAGTTCTAAGAAGGATGGACGGCAATCTGGTTAAGGGGGAGCCGGAGGACTTGTCCTGAAGGAGTATTTCAGGGCAAGCACACTGCTTTCAGAGTGTGTTTATTTGGAGTGGCTTGCGAGTTGCTGATGGAGATTATGGGTAGTTAAAGCATTCTACCCACCCCCTAGTACTGACATCGATCTGAGCCCCCAACTCTGCCTCTCACTCTGTGACCTCAGACTCCACCACTCTGAGCTCAGTGGCCGTTGGTTAATAGCTCCCGATCTGCTAACGTTTGTGCCGATTAAGGATACCTATGACGCATAGACCTTGGCACACAGTTACCGCGAGGTTGGGGGAATGGCACGAGTCTACTTTGGAAGGACACTTTCGGTTGCTGTTATTACTGCATTTGCATTTCGGACCCACTCTGCGCGCGAGGGAAACAGGGAAACACAGGCTTGGAGACTCTTCGAAGAGACTGAGCGCTTGGCTCCTGGTCATACAGTCACGCAGGGGTGAAGCCTGCCCTTCAAGCCCGTGGCTCAGTATTTCCTCCTCCTTCCTGCCTCAGGCTTGGACCCTGCGACCCGGGATCCTGAGTTCCAGTGGCTGTCTCGGTACAGGTGCACCGAGATGGAACCCTTGCCGCGCGGTGGGAACTCGGCCCTCGGCACCTGGCCCGGGTGCGCCAGAATTGGCGGAGGCAGGTATCCATCGGGGGAGGGGCGGTGGGGATTGGAGGAGGCCCGGCTGCAGGGGTGGGCTCTGTTGTGTGTGGGAGGCGTGGTTATGGAGCTTCCCGGCTTTCTATTGGCGGAGGCGGCTGCGGGGGCGGACCCCTGGGGCAGCGCAGGCGGGGCGGTGCGGCGGCGAGATGAAGAGCTTGAGGAAGCAGCAGGGAGATGTCCGCCGCCGCGGGTTCTCGGGACCGCGACTCCTCAGGTTCGGCGGGCGGTGGGAAGCTGGCTGGGGCTCTGGGCCGGGAGCGGCGGCGGGGCCGGCCCTCAGGTGGGCAGGGCCTGCGGTTTGGCGGGTGGAGGCACACGCCATGAAGCCCGAGGTTCTAGCGCGGGGACGCCGGGGCTGAATCTCCGAGAGGGGATGTCAATTATTTTGATTCGTTTGATTCGGGCGTGGCGTGGGCCGGCGGGTGGCCGGGGCGTATTCTGGAATCCTGAGGCTGGGGTCGTAGAGTCCAACTCTGTTTCTGACTTGCTGTGTGACCTGGGGCCAGTCGCTGCCCCTCTCTGAGCCTCAGGACAACCTAACCTTCAGCCAGTTCAGTTCTGACCTTCCGACTTTGGCTTGTGCCGGGGAGCAGGCGTCCCCGACGGACCCTTCCTTTGGGGGAGGAATGGTGTGCGTATCGGGGCCCTCTGGCTCCCTTGTCTGTCCCCAGCCCCGGGTATGGATTGGGCTGTGCGCAGAGCCGGAGTCTAGGGGAGCCCTGTCCCCCCGGGAAAGGAGACGCGGATGAGGTTCCAGGGGAAAGGGACTAGGTTTTTTCCACCCAACCCTTGTGCAGCACAAAAGGCCAATTGTTGAGCAGAAGGTTGTCTTTTGGAGAGCGAGTGGCGCGGGGCTGAAATTTGGGCCAGTCTGGTGCTCAGGGAGGACCTGCACACCTGCATTGTCTGTCCAGCTCCTACTGTTCTGCAAGGGCGCCCTGGTGGGGTTTTTTTTGTTTGTTTGTTTTGTGTGTTTTTTACCTCCTGGGCGTGCCCATGGGCTCCAGTTACGTTCGAGCTTTGGCATGACCACTTTTCTCAGCCATTCGCTAGAGATGAAGAGTCTCAAGTGGCTGTGTCAGGTGTGGGCCAGCACTTCACTGACTCTTCAAGGCTGGACACTGTGACGGGTGCGGGGGATAGCAGGTTGCATAATTTTGTAAAATGAGAGGAAACGAGGCAGGCCAAGGACTTCCTCAGGCCTTATGCTTTTCCTTCATTGCGGCCACCACAAGACGTGGTCAGAGCACCTGATGGTGCTGATAGCGGGCATCTTTCATGGGTTTAGCTCAGATAACTGGAAGTGCTGATCTTGAGACAGCTATTGCTTCAGTTTCCATGACATTGTGGGCTCTGGTTCTGGGACCCCTTAAGATTAAGAACATATCCTCTTCTCTGCTCCTCGAAAGAGGCTGCCAGAATCCCGTCTGTGGAAAACAGGCCCAATGGCAACAGGAAGAGGTGGGTTCTGTCTTCTTGGCACACCAGCACCAGGCTGTTGGCGTGTCTCATTCCCTAAGTAGAGAGAGGTCTTCTGGGAGAAGTCAGCGCAGCTCTGAAGCCAGTTATCTGTGCTGGGTGATAAATGATGTGGGGATCTCAGCATCTTTTCATTCCTTCCAAAAAACTACAAACAAACAAACAAACAAACAAACAAAAACCCCAGAAACTAGCCACACGCTAGTGAGGATTTTTTGTCAAGGTTTTGGTTTTACTTTTGGTTTGAAATTATTAGTTCCCATCAGAATACCTACAGTAAAGGGGGTTATCTTACTAATTTCTAGTTGCTCATGTTAAAATTGGGAAGCAATAGCACCAAACACCCAGTTCTGTTTGGGTCAGCTGTGTTCCCAGACTTGTTTTGGCCTCAGAGGAGAGTCACACCCTCTAAAACAGGTGGCAGGAACCCTTTGGACCCCCCTGGATGGCCCCCAAGAGAAACAGAGGATTTGGTACTTCCTATGCGCGTATGCTCAAAATATGTACTTCCCAATAGCCTGGGGAACCAACCCAAGGCTGCTTAAAAATGCTCTTTGGCCCGGCTGGTGTGGCTCAAGAGGTTGAACCAGGAGATCATGGTTCAATTCCAATCAGAGCACATGCCTGGGTTGTGGGCTCAGTCCCCAGTAGGGGGCATGCAGGAGATAGCCGATCAATGATTCTCTTCCATCATTGATGTTTATCTCTCTCCCTCTTCCTTCCTCTCTGAAATTAAAAAAAAAAATTTTTTTAAATGCTATTTGTCATGCACATCAGGAGAAACAGGGCTCCCCTGAGGAGATGACAGTCTGACAGAGAGAGAGCCCACAGTCCATAAAAAGAAGAGAGGTGGTCTTTGTAGGGTGAGCCAAGAGTCAGAGCACCGGAAAGGTGAACCTGATCTTTACTCGTCACCTTTGCCTTGGCAGAGAAAGGAAAGGCCTCACTTTGCTGCTTCTCTCCAAGATGTCTATGCCTTTCTTTGATTGGTCTCTGCTGAATTCAGGTGGTAGGGATTGTTGTAGAAAAGTGAAATGCAGCTAATTTTAGATCAGAGTCCATGTCTTCAAACGCAGACCGGTGATATAAGGAGAAATGCCTCCTTATTTCTGTCTAGCAAATGAAGGTGCTCTAATCCAGAGAACCTCTTGGGGAATCTGTATATAGCTTAGTACAGCCATGTCATTTTGTAAAATATTCACCTGCATTTTATCCTGGACACACGAGGAGACCCGTGTTCTGGAGGATTCTGAGCTACGCACTAGAAAGGAAACAGCTACTCAGAAGTCCCACTGGGGCAATTCTGGACCAATTTATCAAAATGGTAATAACACATTTCAGTCTTTTGAAGTGGGTTTTTTTTTTTTCCCCTCCCCATGGTTGATTCAAAATGAGGCAGCTTTGTAGTAACTCACATTTAGAATGAGATGTGCCATGAGTATTTTTTCCCCTGGACCCAGGAAACAAAGCTTACAGTCGGCCTGGCCTGAGAAAGGAAATGGATGCTATTTATATCTCAGGGTAGCATAAAGGGTAACCTAGATTATCAGGGTAGAAGCCAGAGAGAATGTTGGAAAATAGGTCCTGGGTGTGTCTATCTTTCTGAATCTCAATAAGCAAAGTCTGTGTGGCCAACATCCTTTTAATAAGGGGAAAATGAATTTTCCTAGATGCTTATCCACAGTAGAAATACGGCCCTCATCTCCACCTTTGTGGCAAGCTCTGCAGGCAGCTAAGCAAATTAATTTGAATCACTTTGTTTATTTAAACAACAAAAAAACCCTGTGTTCACTTTTCTTCCTCCTTTTGTTGTTCCCTTCTCCATTTTCCCTTTTGTCCCGTTTAACCTTGTTTGTTTCTAGAACTGGAGAAACCCCTGAAGACTTCCTTTAGAAAACAGTTTGTTTTGGAATTCTACAGTAGAAGTCTCGAGCAAGTGAAGTGACCCACAAATGTTTATTTAGAAGTGGAGCTTTGCGCAGAAAAGTCCTCGGGGGCGAAGGTTCAGGAAGAGGGAGGCATCAATATTTATTAGAGGAAAGACAGTGTTGGAACATAGAGGCTAGCTGACTTGCATGCTTTCTTTGCTGCTTGAACTATACTGTAACAGATTTGTAGGCTTTCCCAGCGATGCCTATGTGAACTGAAGCTAGCAAGTATGAATGATGAGAATTTGAAAGTATATGTCTAAGTGGCCTGGATATTTTTATTTATATTTTCTTTAACACACTTTGGTACAACATTAGTCATGTCTCTTGACTTTTCTTTCTTCCATCTGTAAAATGGGAGTGAATGTTTTTGTCTCCTAGAGGGCCGCATATGGCTTAAGGAATGCTGAATTATTTAGGAAACATATTTAGGAATTCAGATTCTCACCACCAAGAGCTTAGAAACTCCCCCTTCAGAGCCTATCCTAGGCTGTTTGTTGTTGTTGTTGTTGTTTTTTCCTGGGGGAGAAGGAGGTGGAAAGGAAAGGGAAATGGAGAGGGGAGGGAAAGGCTTAGGGTGTGTGTGCTCCCTGGAGGGAGAGCGCCCTGGGCTGTTTTCTTCCAAATAACTACACTCACTTTCTTCTATACTCCTCCCCTCTAGTTTCTTTTCTGTTAATGCAATCACTGAAAACCTCGGTCATCTTTGACTCTTCCCTCCCCTCTTATGTCTGATAACCAAATTCTGTTCATTCTTTTTCTACAATTTTAAAATCTTTTGAAAATTAAAAAAAAATAACTTAACCCCTATTAGTTCATGTTGGTATCGTCCTCTTCCCGGAACTAGTACAGTGATGAGCCTTCCCACATTAAGTCTCTTTCTCCCTTAGGGATCTCTTTTGAAGGTAACTTCCATCATGCCTTACGTACATGCTTTGTATGTGACCGCGAATACTGCATCATCTCCTGTTGTCTACAGCATAAAACTCAGATTCTTCAGCCTGGAGTTCAGGTCCTGCAGGCCTGGCTTAGGCAGGCTCTCTAGTCTTATCTGCCCCAACTCACCTTCATTTCCTCTGACTTCACACTTGACTGCTCACTGTTTCTGGACAAACCCTGTGCTTTTTCCATCTCTTTGTTGACTGCTCATTCAGCTACATTTTTTTACAAGTGTGAACTTGTTGCCCTTAGCATTTTGCACCCCCTTCCCTCCCCACAGACCAGCCTAAGGCCTTGTACATCCTAGGCGCTCAAAAAAAAGTCTGCCTTCTTTGTTTAAACCTTAGAGACCTAGGCAGTTCGTGGCTTGAAGTGCTTTCCGCCTACATAGCTCCTGCCCGGTTCCACTTTGAGCATGCTCTGTGCTTCTCTCCCCTCTTCCTGGTTTGCTCCTGTCCACTTCTCTTTCAGCTTTATCACCAGACCACAGGCAGTTCTCAGAAAGCTCCAGTGAAGGGAGAGTGTGAAGGAAAAAGTCAAGTCATCTCTCCAGTAGCCTGTCACCACCACAGCCTGTTGCTGTGAAGTCATTGCACCGTCTTCCTCCTTGAAAGCTAAACTGGTCACATTTAGCCCTGGCTAACCTAAGTTGGATTTGCACAGGCTGCACATTGGAGTTTGAGTCCAGGGCCCAAAGGTTGGCAGGGCACAGGATGTGTTTTTAGAGATGTGTCTGCTCACTTTAAATGCCAAAAATCTATGATGATAGATTTTTAAGCGACGAGGGAATGGGAAATGTTAAAAAGACTGAAAAGAAAGAAAAATACCTAAAAGCCTGGTTATTTGACTTTTAAGAAAGTAAAATAACTATTAGGGATGGTGCCCAGACTGAGATCGGAAAAATTGATTCTTTTCGTTCTTTTTAATGCTGGGTGCCCTGTGTATGGGCTTCTCTCAAGAGCTCCTTGCCTGACGTACTGTGTGCTATGTACTTAGCTCCCCTTCGCCAAAAGAATAAAATCCAAACTGTCCATGGTATTCAAAGCCGTACAGATTGGCCCTAATATATATAAAGAAAAATTTATTGCCGAAACCGGTTTGGCTCAGTGGATAGAGCGTCAGCCTGCGGACTGAAAGGTCCCGGGTTCGATTCCGGTCAAGGGCATGTACCTGGGTTGCGGGCACATCCCCAATAGGAGATGTGCAGGAGGCAGCTGGTCGATGTTTCTCTCTCATCGATGTTTCTAACTCTCTATCCCTCTCCCTTCCTCTCTGTAAAAAATCAATAAAATATATTAAAAAAAAAAAAGAAAAATTTATTACTAATAAAAAAGTAAAATTTATTACAAAATTAATTACTGTTATGACTTATTAAATAGAGATGATTTGTTTTTGATTTTGTTTTTATTGATTTCAGAGAAAGGAAGGGAGAGGGAGAGAGATAGAGAAGCATCAGTGATGAAAGAGAATCATTGAGTGCCTGCCTCCTGCAAAATCTGAGCCCGCAAACCGGGCGTGTGCCCTGACCGGCAATCAAACTGTGACCTCCTGGTTCATGCGTCGACACTCAACCACTGAGCCACACTGGCTGGGCAAATAGCTACCATTTATTAAGCACTCACTATGGGTGTGTGCCTTACACTGTGCCACAAAAGTTCTGTAGGAGCAGGTCGTCCATTTTTCAGATGAAGAGATTGGGCTCAGAGAGGGTGGGTAACATGCCTCAGACCACTCACTGGTCAGTGACAGGGTTGAGAATAGAACTCAGGTTGTCTGTGTGAATCTAATGCTTGAGCCCTAACCCGCCACTCTCCTTTTGTATCCCCAAATGCTTCTCAAACAAAACTTTTCTACTTATTTGTATTACTTCTGACCGGGGACGGGGTCGAGCCTGCAACCAAGGTACGAGCCCTTGACTGGAATCGAACCCGGGACCATTCAGTCTGTGGGTCGACGCTCTAGCCACTGAGCAAAACTGGCCAGGGCTGAACTTCATGCTTTTCTGATAGTTAATTTCGTTTATTGGTTAAGAGCACAGACTCTTGACCCAGATTCCTTGGGTTTGAATGCTGGCAGTGTGATCTATTGGTCATGTTTTCTTGGCAAGTTACTTAACCTCTCTGTGTTTATCTCTGGTCTGCAAAGTGTAGATAATAGGGATTGTGAAAACTAAATATACATAAAGTGATTAAAGCCGTGCCTGCCTTGTAGAAAGCCTCAATATTTGCTATTAATATTATTCATGATGATATTACTGTCATTGTCAAAATGAATTCAGCCTGACTTGGGTTGTGGGTAGTTGGACTGGATCTGTTTAGCTCCCCATGAATTGAATGCAAGTGTCTCTTGCTGGTATGTGTTGCTCTATCTTAAACTAAGTGAGCCCATGGGGGCACTCCTGCTGGTGTGTCACTGTCTCTGATACGCATTGAACCCACCCACTTACTCCTGCCAGTGTGAATTGTATTTTGCAAGCTCTTCTAGTTGCTGGAAATGGAATGCAAAGGCCAGTGGCTGAGAAGGTAGGAAGGACACCTCCTCCTAGACCTGTCTGGTAGCAACTCCTGCAGGGTAGGAGGAGATCTCCACTCAGCAATGAGAGCCACCCCCACACATGTGGAGATCAGGGTGGTTCGTTATCCACACAGACTCCACCCTTCTATTTATAATGTACTTACCCCCAAGAGTTTCTAGTTTCATTGAAGATGTGCTCCTTCTGTGGAGTCGAGCAGATCTGGGTTTTAGTGTCAGTTGTGCCATTTACTGGTTTGGCTCTGTGTCCTGGGGCGTCTCTGCTACCTACTCTGGGCCTCAGTAACCTCGTTTGTAAAAGTGAGGCCAGCAATCAGAACTAACACATGAAATAACACGACAGCTAGCTTTTAGAGGGTACTCAATAAATAATAAATGGTTGTCATTATTACCAAAGCAGTGGGGGATTCCAGAGGAAAAGAACTAACAGTACCTGAATACCTCCTGTGGGCCACGCATTATGCTAGGCAGGCTCTTGACCCATTTACATTTCACTTGTTTGTTCTTTTGGCCTCTGTAAGTTGAGTGGTGTTATCTTCATTTTACAAATGAGGAAACAAATGAAGTAATTTGCTTGAGGTTTCATATGAGGTAGTGGATGGAGCCAGTAAGATAGCCAGGTCTATTTCAAAGCCCAAGGCTTTTTCTAAAACACTCTAATTTTGAACAAGTTATAACTTTTTCAAACAAGTTATTTGAATAAAAAGGGCTTCAGAATTCAGGGAAATGACTACTGAGGACTAGCGTGGTGGAGAGCGCTTTGTGAAGGAGGATGTTGAAGTTGAGGCTGGCTTTGAAGGAGAGGTGGCCATCAAGGAGGAGGGACCTCCTAGGGGGGCAGCAGTGAGGGTGGCATGCATGGGGAGTCAGTCTGTTTTTGTTTTTTAAACAGTTTTCTTGAAAATAAAGTTATGGAGAAGTGATGAAAATGACATCCATATTCGAAATTAATTCCCAAGGTTGATCTGCATTGTCTTATATATACTTGTAAATGTTTCTGCGTTAGATGGGCCTTGTTTCAAACAGAAAAACTAGAATGCAACAGGCTAGGAAACTTGTCATTTCCCATTGAATTCCTATCAGGAAAGAAGGAGGAAAAAATATTGATGCCCAGTTTATTTCCCTACTTAGTATATGACTTCATCACCCCATCCTTAATTCAAGTGTACTTAGAAATTTACCGGAAACAAGTGAAGACAAATTTAAACTGATCTTTGTTGGAGATATCGACTACATTTTTGGTGAAAAATTTAATTCCAAAAAGGGTTGCCACATTTCTTAAATAAAACTACAGAATACTCAGTTAAATTTGAATCTCAGAAAAACAGCTGCTTTTTTGTTATAAGTATGTCACAAGAAATTATTCATTGTTTATCTGAGATTCAAATTTACTGGGCGTGCTGAATTTTATCTGGTTGGCAACACTAAGTCTAAAGGGCGTAGAGCAGTGGTTCTCAACCTTGGCTGCACGTTAGAATCACCTGGGAATCTTTTTAAAATCCTGATTCCGGAGGACGAGGCCCAGAAATCAGGATTTTAAAAAGATTCCCAGGTAATTCTAATGTGCAGCCAAGGTTGAGAACCACTGGCGTAGTGTTTAGTGATTGGAACCGGCCTGTTTGGATGGGGCTGTCTTTGGGAGGTGGATGGGTGAGAGAGAGTAGGGCCAGTGTGGGCCTCATATAACAGCTCAGCCCGTTTGGATCTTCACCTGCAGGCAGTGGTGTAATGCTGAACGTTTCAGAGCAGGGAGAGATGGAGTCAGAGTTTAATCTGGCCAGGTTCAGAGGCTGAATTGGTAGGGAGAAGTGGGAGGATCTCTTAATTGGGAAGCTCTTGAGGTAACAGGTGAGAAGTGGATGACCTGGAGAAAGACAGCTCTGAGAGTGTAGAGACTGATGACTGACGGGCTCTGGGGGCCCCAGGAGAGGGGTGAGCAAATGGCAGGACGGCAAACCTGGCTGACGGGAGAATGACGGTGCTTGTGAAGGAAGGAAGGGAGAGCTCAGGGAGAGGGCCCACACGTTAAAGCAGTTTCACCTGGGACCCACCCTTGCAAAATATCCTGCAGAACTGCCCAGTTGACAGGGGAGGGTCTGAGCTCAGGTGGTGCGGGGCAGCTTTGTTTAGAATTGACTGTGTTGCCCTGGCTGGTTTGGCTCAGTGGATAGAGCGCTGGCCTGCAGACTGAAGGGTCCAAGGTTCGATCCGGTCAAGGGCATGTACCTTGGTTGCAGGCACATCCTCAGTGGGGGGTGTGCAGGAGGCAGCTGACTGATGTTTCTCTCTCATCGATGTTTCTAACTCTCTATCCCTCTCCCTTCCTCTCTGTAAAAAATCAATAAAATATATTAAAAAAAAAAAAAAAGAATTGACTGTGATGGCTGATGATTCTTGTAGAACAGTGGTTCTCAACCTTGGCTGCACATTAGAATCACCTGGGAATCTTTTTAAAATCCTGATTTCTGGGCCTCATCCTCCGGAATCAGAATTTTAAAAAGATTCTCAGGTGATTCTAATGTGCAGCCAAGGTTGAGAACCACTGATCTAGATGTATACTGATCAATATGGTAGCCACTAGCCACATGTGGCTATTTAAAGTTAATTTAGGTAAATCAAATAAATTCAGTTTCTCATTCTCTCTTGCCGCATTTTTTAAATGTTTAAGTGTGGCTAGTGGCTGCTGTTTTGGGCAGTGCAGTTATAGAACATTTTTGTCACCACAGAAAATTCTACTGGGAAGCACTGGTCTAGTAAGAAGCAGTTGAATTAAGAAATAATGTTGTGGCCCTAACCGGTTTGACTCAGTGGATAGAGCCTGCGGACTGAAAGGTCCCAGGTTCGATTCCGGTCAAGGGCATGTACCTTGGTTGCGGGCACATCCCCAGTAGGAGGTGTGCAGGAGGCAGCTGATGATGTTTCTCTCCCATCGATGTTTCTAACTCTCTTCTGTCCCTCTCCCTTCCTCTCTATAAAAAATCAATAAAATATATTTTAAAAAAATAATGTTGTGCCCGGCTAATGTGGCTCAGTGGTTGATTGTTGACCCATGAACCAGGCGGTCGCTGGTTCGATTCCCAGTCGGGTCACATGCCTGGGTTTCAGGCTTGATCCCCAGTGCGGGGCGTGCAGGAGGCAGCCAGTCAATGATGTTTGTGTTTGCTCTCATCGATGTTTCTATCTCTCTGTCCCTCTCCTTTTCTCTCTCTCTAGAAATCAATAAACACACGTGTTTTTTTAAAAAAAGGAAATAATGTTGTTGTTTCTTGGATAAATCTCAAAAGAAATGGTGTATTTGGTTTGAATTTGCTCTTTTTCCTTACCTGATGTCATCTATAATAATAAAAGTGTAATATGCTAATTAGACCGGACAGCCAAATGACCTTCCAGACAACCTTCCGGACGAAGCTGGCTGAGGCTGCGAGGGGCTGTGAGGGCCAGCCGGGACTGTGAGGGGCTGCGAGGGCCGGCCGAGGCGAGGGCCAAGCCCCTTGCACGAATTTCATGCATTGGGCCTCTAGTGTTTTAGTAAAAGCCCAGACACAAGCCTGTGGTAAGCCTGGCTACAAGACATTGAAAGCAAGGCCTTCCCTCCTATCTTTGTTTTGTAGATAATGGTCTTTTAACTGGTCTGGTTTGGCCACCAGCTTGGGATAGCCTTGAGGTAACCATAGGAAAGAAGGACAGCAACCATATAAGGCAGATAACTGTTATCTTTGTTCAGTTGAGGAAGCAGAAGCTTAGAGAAGTTAGATTACCTGCTCATACAGCTAGTAAGTGGCAGGGCCAGAAATGGAACCTAAGTCTCACTCCAAAGCTAATTTAGAAAGTACCTGTAAGCAAAAGAAAAAGAAATCCTACCGCTGTGAAATGACTGCTATTGGCATCTGATGTATACCCTTCCAGATTTTCCCGTGTGTGTGTGTGTGTGTGTGTGTGTGTATAAATATATAAAAAATATAGATATAATATATCTGTAACCATGTGGTATATATGTGCATAGACACACACTCCAGTCATCTCTGGTGCATATACGTAGATATGTCAGGCCATGCTCTTCATTTGTATCCTCAATCCTTTATCAGCAGCAGTTCTAAAGAATGAAAAAAAAATTTTTTTTGTAAGCTTGGCCCAAACTCAACTTGGCAGTAAGACTTGCTTGACTGACATGAAACTATTTATAGGCTTTACTTAATCCCACTAAGTGTTACTACTCATAAATCGCACTGTGGAAATATTAAAGTGTTGGTTACTGGGTGTTGGCTCAGACTCTGCTGGGAGTGTTGTGCAATCTATGGTGTAGGGAAAGTGTTATCTTTCTAAAATCCCCTCAATTCTGAAGTCCAAAATACTCTTGGCCCCAAGGATTCCAGGTAAGGGGTAGGAGATATATATCATGCTGTATAGCTGCTTGGGCCCAGAGGTCATCGTCTATTTAGTGAGGAATGTGAGAAGGGTTTCTGTAAGATGTGCCGTGCTCAAAATTTGCAAGAAAAATGGAACACTTCTGTACTTTCATACTTCCAGATCGGGCTGCGATTGTTACTATGGTTGGCTTAGTAGATTGGCTCTTGCTGGGAAATGGTTTCAATTGTAGGTGTGAAAAGTGGTCAGCAAGAAAGCACCCAGAAATGGCATGGAGCTTCGGCCCTGTGGCTGTTTGTTCTCTGTGTTTAGTAACTGCTTGGTTTGTTCCAAAGTGGGGGCCACAAGAAAAAACATCAGTCCTTGGTTAGCTAATGAGATAAGGCAAATAAAAAGAGTTAGACACAGTTACAGTTTCACTATGATAAATGTCTTGATAGAGGAAATCACTGGGCATGTAAGAATCTAAGGAGAAGGCCAGAGAAAGCTTTTTGAAGGAGATTCCTGAGCTGAATCTTAAAGGATGAGTTTGAAGTTCACCATATGTAGGTAGGATTGAGGAGTGGTTATGATATACCCAGACTCAGGGGTGGGGTGAGGAGGCAACATCTAAAAAAATCAATCATTTTGCCATGACTGTACTGGGGGTATGTGTGAGGGGCGGTGGGAGTCAGTGGTAGGAGATGGGGCTAGAAAAGTAGTCTGGGACTAATTACAAAGGTCCTTGTGTTACAGAACAGAAAGAGTGCCCTAGCTAGTTTGGCTCAGTGGATAGAGCGTCGGCCTGTGGACTGAAGGGTCCCGGGTTCGATTCCGGCCAAGGGCACCTGCCCAGGTTGTGGGCTCCATCCCCAGTGGGGAGCGTGCAGGAGGCAGCTGACCGATGGTTCTCTCTCATCATTGATGTTTCTATCTCTCTTTCCCTCTCCCTTCCTCTCTGAAATCAATAAAGAAATATATTTTTTTAAAAAAAAGTACAAAGAGTTTGCCCACCTGGCACTAGCAGAGCCAAACCCTAAACACCGAGAATTGCGGTGGAGAAATATTGACTATCTTTTTTTTTTTTTTTAAATATATTTTATTGATTTTTCACAGAGAGAAAGGGAGAGGGACAGAGAGTCAGAATCAATGAGAGAGAAACATCGATCAGTTGCCTCCCGCACACCTCCCACTGTGGATGTGCCCGCAACCAAGGTACATGCCCCTGACCGGAATCGAACCTGGGACCTTTCAGTCCGCAGGCCGACGCTCTATCCACTGAGCCAAACCGGCCAGGGCAATATTGACTATCTTATTATGAATGGTGCCACCCCGAGAACGTGAAGTTAATGCTCAAAAGCCTGAACTCCCCAACGCCGTGTGGGTTGCAGATCATATAGGGCAAAAATCACAAAACACTGTGCATTAGGGGTTCAGGGTCGTGCCGGGAGCTGATCAGTTGGGGGTGAAGTAAGGGCAATGAATCATTTCTTCTGGTCTTGAGGATAGCTCTGGCATCCCTTTGTCGGGTTTCATGGAAAAGTTACCTGAGGGTCGTTCCACCTTAGGGTTCAGGTGTTGAAACATAACTTAGGTTAAGATGTTATCTTCATCTTGCCAGAGGTCCCCATCCGGTGACCATTAGTCAGTCCGGACTACTGTCCTTCTGCTGCCTTGGGGGTTGCTGATTGTTGGGAGAAAGTTAGGTCTCTGAGGGGTAGAGAGAGGGAGAGAGATGATTCCTAGAGATAGGATTTAAAACTAAATTTAATCAAAAGCATCAGGACACTCGATTTTACTTGTATGTATATTCCGAGGTTTGGGTTTTAGTCCAAAGGTGATGGAAGCTATTGAGGAATTTTATGCACAGGAATGACGCTCAGATTCGTTTTCTTCTAGGTGCTGACATAATGGATTGGAGGGGGTGAGGATGGAGGCCGGGAAATCACTGAGTGTGCTTTCCGGAAATATTCAGGGCCTAACCCAAGGCATGGCAGTAGCGGGTAGGGAAGAGGATCAGGTATAAAAACACTTAGGAGAGAGGATTTATAGGACTTGGTGACTGAGCATAGGAAGAAGGGAAAGATCCCAGATGTCGCCTCTTAGACCGAGTGACAAAGGATTGGAGGTCTGGGGTTGGAAAAAGGGCAGAGCGGGAGTGGGGAAGCAGGAGAGGAGGAAGGACAGGAAGCTGTGGCCAGAGCGGGGCTGTGTGATAGCAAGTTTGGTGAAGAGCTGCTGACAGCCAGCTTCCGTGCCAGATTCAGGAGAGAAAAGATTCCGAGAAGACTGCCTGTGGCTGGAAATCCCCAAATCATGCCTTAAAGTTTCCATACATAGAGTGAGGAATGAAGATGTTCCGGTCCTTGCCGAGTCTCGGGGCAGACGCATCGTGAAAGCACAGACGAGATGCAGGTCTGCAAGGCCATTTTCCAGTCAGTGCACTGCCCACCTATGGACCTAACTAAGCTGACCACTTGTCCTTTCAGTCTGGCTGTCAGTAGGAACAACTAAAACAAACAAACAAAAAACCCCCTGAGTCCATGGAAAACACCGCCATGCAGAAGCGGAGCTCTTATACCTTGGTTTGCCTTTGCGCATTCTAAAGCCCCATGAGATATTTAAAGTCCCTACTTTATAGATGAAACTAAGACCCAAAGAGAGGAAGTAACTTGTCACACAGGAAAGTAATGGTAGAGCTAGACTTCAACTTAAGTTTCCTGTTACTTTCAAGCATTTAACACGTTGAGTACCTACTATGCACCAGATGCTGTTCCAGGTCCCTGAGAAATGGCATAGAGAAGCAAGTCCCTGCCTCATAGAGCTTACATTTTATTTATTTATTTTTTAAATAAAATATATGTTTTTCTTTTTTCTTTTTAAAATATATTTTATTGATTTTTTTTTTTTTTACAGAGAGGAAGGGAGAGGGATAGAGAGTTAGAAACATCGATGAGAGAGAAAAACATCGATCAGCCGCCTCTTGCACACCTCCTATTGGGAATGTGCCCGCAACAAATGTACATGCCCTTGACCGGAATCGAACCTGGGACCCTTCAGTCCGCAGGCCGACGCTCTAGCCACTGAGCCAAACCGGTCAGGGCTAGAGCTTACATTTTAGTGGAATTAACCTCCAGCAAAGCAATGACCATATATAAGATATAACATCAGATGGTTTTAGTACTAGGAGGAAAAATGTAAATAGCAGGTTCCCAAATGCGGGGTACCCTGGGGCTCTGCAGTTAACTCACAGGGACACTGTGGGACATTTAAAATGTTGAAGGTAAACACAGAAATATGTGAAGTTTTTTTTTAAACCTCACATTCAGTGCGAAGCTATTTACAGTTTCAACATATGAATATATATATTTGTTGTTAATCCTCACCCCAGGATATTTTTCCCATTGATTTTTTAGAGAGAGTGGAAGGGAGGCAGGGAAGGGGTGGAGAGAGAGAGAAACATAGATGTGACGATCTATTGCTTGCCTCCCGAATGCGCCCCAGGCCAGGTATCAAACCTGCAACCCAGATAGATGCCTTTGACCAAGAATTGAACCCACCACTCTGGTGCTCGGGCTGATGCTCTAACCACTGAACGTGCTGGCCAGAGTAATAACATCATATCTCTTGAAGTTGGCTTTTTGGTGGCTGCTGTGGTTAAAAATACCATGCAAAAAAATCAATACGGAATGTTGTGTGTGGCGTTCAGTCTGATTCCAAAGTTTGAGAAGTTGTGCAGAACTCAAAAGGTACACACATCTCATTTGTAAGTAATTGTGGCCATTGAAAATGAAATAGAAATATTATTCTTTCTAAATATGTGTGTTGTTTTTTTCAAATTGCTACTAAGTTATTAGGGCTTAAATACTTAGTCATTTATTTGGCCCTTACTATTTACACAGAACTGTTAGGTATTTCTTTTGGCCGGGAGGCAATTTGAAAAAAAGTTATTGAGACAGTAAGGGTACTGTGAACCGGGAAAGTTCAGGAACCTCTGGAATAAGGGGCTATAGAGTGATGTGGAGGGTGGGGCCTGCTTAGATTGGGTGTCAGAGAGAGCTTCTGCCATTTGAGCAAGGGCCTGAGTGAAATAGCGTAAGCAGCATGGGGTTCTGGAGGAGAAGCATTCCAGGCAGAGGGACTAGCCAGAGCCAAGTCCCTGATGGGAATGAGCTTGACATGCTCCAAGAACAGCAAAATAGAAGTGTGGCAAAATCAGACTGCGTTGACGTTTAGCATAGAGGTGAGGCCAGAGAGGCGTGGAGGCCGGGTTAGGTAGGGCCGCGCCAACTCTTCACAGATTCTGAGCTCCAGGAAAGCTATCTGAAAGTTTTAAGCAGGGAAATAACTTCATCTGATAAAGTGATATACTTTCTTTTTTTCCAAGTTCACTCTGGCTGCTATTTGGAAAACTAACAATAGGAAGCTTAACAGCAGTTAGGAAGCGGCTGTTGTAGTCTTGGTGAGAACGTCCAGGTGTGTTTTTGAAGGTAGAATTTGCCTGAATTGCTGGTGGGTATAAGGGTGGGGGAAAGAGGAGACACCAGTGAGTCTTAGTTTTTAATTTTGAGAAGCTGGTTGAGTGATGGTGCCATTTACTGAGATGCACAAGACTAAGGGGAGAAACAATGTAAGAATCTGGAGCTCATGTCGAAGTCTAGGCTGGAGATGGAAATTTGGTAGTGATCGGCATGGAGATGGTTTATTTATATTTTTTTGAGAAACACAAATTCCATTTTATTGATTGATTTTAGAGAGAGAGGGGGGTGGGGAGAGAGAAACATCAAGTTGTTGTTCCACTTATGTATGCCTTCATTGGTTGATTCTTGAATGTGCCTGATCGGGGATTGAACTCACAACCTTGGCGTATTGGGGACAATGCTCTAACCCAGTGGTCGGCAAACTCATTAGTCAACAGAACCAAATATCAACAGTACAACGGTTGAAATTTCTTTTGAGAGCCAAATTTTTTAAACTTAAACTATATAGGTAGGTACATTGTTATTAACTTAATTAGGGTACTCCTAAGGCTTAGGAAGAGCCACACTCAAGGGGCCAAAGAGCCGCATGTGGCTCGAGAGCCGCAGTTTGCCGACCACTGCTCTAACCAACTGAGCTGCCCGGCCAGGACCTGGTGGTGATTTAAAAAAAAAAAATCTTTATTGCTCAGATTATTACAGATGTTCCTCTTTTCTCCCCCCATAGCTTCCCTCCACCCGGTTCCCACCCCATCCCACCCCATGCCCTTACCGCTTCCCCCCCACCCCTGTCCTCGTCCATAGGTGTAAGATTTTCGCCCAATCTCTTCCCACACTCCCCACCTGGTGGTGATTTTTAAAAAAACTTTATTTTTATTGTTGCCCTGAGATGGTTTTTAAAATAGTGAGATCATCTGGATGAGAAGGAACATAGCTGGAGAAGAGATGATCCCGAGGCTTTGCCTGGAGTCATTCCTGGGGGAGAGGCGTAAGGTGGGTGGAGTAAAAGAGGCATCTTCAAGGACTAAAGAAAGTATTTACCGGAGGAGGGAGTGGTCATCTATCGAGTGCTGCCAAAGAGGTTGAAGTGGACGTAGCTGGGAACTGGAAACTGGCCACTGGACTGGGCAACCTGAAGGTTTGGTTAGGAGTAACCTTGACACAAGCAGTTGCCGTGGAGTACAGTAGTTCTCAGATAACATCATTTTCTGCAGCATCATATTGATGAGGGGGAAACACTGATTCCTGGACAGGGCACTGTCTGTGTGGGGTTTGCAGCTCTCCCCATGACTGCATGGGTTCCCCCCCCACGTCCTGAAGATGTGGATGTGGGGCGAATTGGAGGTCTAAATTGCCCCAGTCTGCCCAAGCCGATTTGGCTCAGTGGATAGAGCATCTGCCTGAGGACCAAAGGGTCCCGGGTTTGATTCCCGTCAAGGGCATGTTCTTTGTTCGCAGGCTCCTCCCCAGTCCGGGCCCTGGTCAGGGATTGTATAGGAGGCAACCAATCGATGTGTTTCTCTCACATTGATGTTTCTCTCTGTCTTTCCCTCTCTCTTCCACTCTCCCTAAAAATCAATGGAAAAATATCCTTGGGTGAGGATTAACAAAAAATAAAAATAAATAAATTGCCCCTGTCTGAGTGAGTGCGGGGTGGCAGAGAATGGCCCTGGAAGGGCGTCCTGTCCAGGGTGGGTTCCCACATTGTGCCCTGAGCTGCCAGGTCTTTATTTAGAAGGTTGGTGATGTTTTTTGACCAGAAATATGCTGTAGGAACTTAACTCTTATATTGATTAGCAGATGGCAAAATTGGTTTCCTTATGTCATTTTGCTTAAAGGCACATTTTCAAAGACCCTGTGGATGACATGAAGTAAGGACTTACTGTAATGGGGAACAGAGGCCCCATTGCAGAGGGTTAAGAAGAGGCTGGGAGGTGAGGCAGAGACTAGATAAGCCTTTCAAAGAGTTTTGAGTTCAGTCCCCAGTCTGCCTTAAAAAAAAAAATAATAATAATAAATGTTATTTTAGAATCCTTTTAGGTTTTCAGAAAAATTGTGAGGATAGTACAAAGAGATCCATGTATGTCCCACTCAGTTTCCCCATCTGATATTAGTAATGACACATTTTTTATAATGAACCAATATTGATACATTATTATTATTTTTTAAAAAAATATATTTTATTGATTTTTTACAGAGAGATGAAGGGAGAGAGATAGAGAGTTAGAAACATCGACCAGCTGCCTCCTGCACATCTCCTACTGGGGATGTGCCCGCAACCCAGGTACATGCCCTTGACCGGAATCGAACCCGGGACCCTTGAGTCCGCAGGCCGACGCTCTATCCACTGAGCCAGACCGGTTTCGGCTATTGATACATTATTATTATTAACTGAAGTTCATATTTTATTCACATTTCCTTTGTTTTTACATAATGTCCTTTTTCTGTTCTAGGGCCCCGCCTAGGTTACCACATTATATCTAATCATCATGTCTCCTTCGGCTTCTCTAGGTTGCAACTATTTCTCAAGACCTTTTGATTTTGGTGACCATGACAGTTTTGAGGAGTGCTGGTCAGGTAGCTTGTAGAATGACCCTCAATTTGGGTTTGTCTGCTATTTTTCTCATGATTAGACTGGGGTTAGGTTTGGGGAGGAAGACAATGGGAGTCAAGTATCATTCTCATCACGTCATATTAAGGCTGTGCTATCAACATGACTTCTCACTGTTGATATGAACCTTAGTCTCCTGGCTGAGGTCATGTTGGGCAGGTTTCTCCACGGTTGTTCACCCCCCCCCCCCTTCCCTACTGTCCTCTTTGGAAGGATGTCACCATGTGCAGCCCATACTTAAGGAGTGGGCAATTGTGCTTCACCTCCCTGAATGCAGAATATTTGCCTAAATTATTTGGAATTCTTCATAGAAGATTTGTCTTTTCTCCTCTATTCATTTTTTAAATTTTTAAAAAAATTGATTTTAGAGAGGAAGGGAGAGGGAGAGAGAGATAGAAACATCAATGATGAGAGAGAATCATTGATTGGCTGTCTCCTTTGTTACAGAAGAGCAAAGAAATACCAAGCACGCTTCCTAGAGAAAGGGAGGAACCCGTTTATTAACACTAGTGGACTCCGGGAATAATTTCCAAATCAGAGTGAAGTAACACGGAGAGGCTTCGCTTTTTATAACCTTCTGGGGTCTTTGTCTTGCAGATATGGTTCCGCCCCCTTTTGTGGGCTTACAGGAAGGCCCCCATGTGTTGATGATCTGTCCTGGGGCCAGCGATAACGACCCCCCCCCCAGGGCAATGCATTGTTCAAGTTTTTAAGGCCTTGGGGAAGGAGGCAATGACCTTAATTATAGGTCATCAAGAATGCACACTGAGCTTGTTGGCATGAATTCCAATTGCTAGCCCCCAAAATATCAGGGTTACATTTGAATTAGCCCTTTTTAGCCTTCTCACTGTACACCCCACACTGGGGGTCGAGCCCAAAACCCGGGCATGTGCCCTGACCGGGAATCGAACCATGACCTCCTGGTTCGATTACATAGGTCAATGCTCAACCACTGAGCCATGCCGGCCGGACTATTCATTTTTTTAAAAAATATATATTTTATTGATTTTTTACAGAGAGGAAGGGAGAGAGATAGTTAGAAACATCAATGAGAGAGAAACATCGATCAGCCGCCTCCTACACACCTCCCACTGGGGATGTGCCCGCAACCAAGGTACATGCCCTTGACCGGAATCGAACCTGTGACCCCTCAGTCCGAAGGCCAACGCTCTATCCACTGAGCCAAACTGGTTATGGCCGGACTATTCATTTTTATTCTATTATTTATTTATATCACTATGGACTGCTGGATATTTATTTTATACTTTGAATTATAATCCAATACTGCTTTTTTTATTTTGTTGCTCAAATTGTTCCACCTGTGGCCATTGGAGCTCTTTCAGTTGGGTCCTGTGTCACTTTGACATACCCCCATCATTGTGGGATTTTTTTGTTTTTGTTTTTTGAGCATGTTCTTATTTTCTGGTACTACAAAATGCTCCAGGCTCATCTTTTATACTTCTTGCCTCATTCCTAAAATAACCATATCTCAAGGAGCCCTGGTTCCTTATATTGGAGAATAAACTAGAAACCAAGATCCGGGCATAAAGTGTGGTTGTTGCTATCGGTATGTTCTTGCTTCTGAGCCCTCCTCGCTGACAGAGCAAGGAAATATATGTGTGCATACTTACCTGTGTGTATTTCTATGTGTACCACCTGTATTTATATTTAGGTAACATGAGTTCATATTGATTTCTCCAGCTCTAATTCATTACCACCTGTGCCGGAAGCTGGTCCATCCTTGCTGCTTGACACAGTCGCTGCAGGAAAGAAACATCTGCACAGCATATGTTTCAAGGGACCTGGCATATATAGCATACTGTTCTTAATATGTTTGCTCCCTTTAGCGCCATGTGTTTTAACCAAGGTCACCTCTCCGAGAAAGGTTGTTTCCCCAGGTGGGGATTTTTCCCTGAGGTTAGGGAGGGGATACAACCCCTTAATTAAGTGCCAGGCGGGTAGTTAAGCTACATAATCTTTACTCCCTGGAATGGAGATAAGAAACGCCCTAACCTTTGTAATAGAAATTGACAGGATTAAAATCGGCTGGTATAAATACGGATGTAACAAGACAATAAACATCAGATCATCATCAGATCCTCGTCAGTTCCTAACCAGAACTCCGACCAGAACTTTGGCTGGAGATCCTGGCTAGAGGTCCTGACTAGGCTGCTGATCAACTGAAGGCTGTCTTCGTATCATTCCTTCTTCGCCGACTCCGTCCACACCTTTGGGGACCCCTGGACCCGCTGGGATTGGACCCCAGCACACCTGGATCATTCTGGCTTCCTCCCCTTGCTTACTGGAACGTCCCACTCGGACAGTGAGACACCTAGCTCCCACCATCCACCATCCGTTTACTTAGTTGTTCAACTCCAGTATACATGTGTAATGGTGTCAGCATTATCAGCTAGACTGCTAGAGTATAGTACTCATGTACAGTTCCTTCTACCTTCAGTCTTACAGACTTCACTCATTTCGAAAATTACTTAGGTAAGCACTTTTTCTTCTACCCACTTCAGTGAGGTTGTTTCATAAATATACAATATAATTAGATTATTTTATAATTTCACTTCAGGATCCCCTGGCCTCAGAAATAATTTTTAAAAATTTGCATACATTAAGGTCCATTCTTTGTTCTGTAAAGTTCCTTGGGTTTTGAAACCCACAGAAAATGTCATGTATCCACCATTACAGTTACTTACAGAATAGTTCCACTGCCCTAAAAAGTTCTCTGTGGCCTGGCCAGTGTGACTCAGTGTTTGAGCATGGACCTATCAACCAGGAGGTCACGGTTCGATTCCCAGTGAGGGCAAATGCCTGGGTTGTGGGCTTGATCCCCAGTAGGGGGCATGCAGGAGGTAGCCAATCAAAAAGTCCCCTATGCTTCACTTATTTAACCCTTACCCTTCTCCTCCTATCCTCTGGCCAACACTGATATATTTACCCTCTCTATAGTTTTTGTCTTTTTGGAATGGTGTATAATTGGAATCATATACCGATAATATTTAGCCTTTTCAGACTGGCTTCTTTTACTTAGTGATATACATTTAATATTCATGTCTTTTGTGGCTTGATAACTCATTCTTTTAAAAAAATGATTTGAGAGAGAGAAAGGGGGAGAGAGAGAAAAAACCCCCACACTGATTTATTGTTTCACTTATTTATGCATTCATTGGTTGATTCAGACTGGGGATCAAACCCGAAACCTTGGTGTATCCGGACGACACGCTAACCGACCAGGGCCTCATTCTTTTTTATTGCTAAATGATATTTCATTATAGGGATGCACCACAGTTTGGTTATCCAGTCACCTGTTAAATGACATCTTGGCTGGTTCCAGTTTTTGATGATTATGAATAAAGCTGCTATAATTATTTGCATGCAGGTTTTTAGGTGGACCTAGATCTTCAAATCAATAAATACTTAGGAGCATGATTGTTGGTCATATGGTAAGACTATGTCCAGCTTTATAAGAAACTGCCAGACTGCTTCCAAAGCAGCTATACCATTTTCCACTTCTACAGTCAATGAATGAGAGTTACTGTTGCTCCACATCCTTGCCTGCAGTTGGTATTGTCAGTTTTCTGGATTTCAACCATTCTAAGAGGTGTCCCCATATGCCATTCACTAACTTACTAGTAAATACCTTGGCTCTCTAACCTTTGCAGTGGTTCTCAACCTTCTGGCCCTTTAAATACAGTTCCTCATGTTGTGACCCAACCATAAAATTATTTTCGTTGCTACTTCATAACTGTAATGTTGCTACTGTTATGAATCATAATGTAAATATCTGATATGCAGGATGGTCTTAGGCGACCCCTCTGAAAGGGTCGTTCGCCCGCCAAAGGGGTCGCGACCCACAGGTTGAGAACCGCTGCTTTAGAGTAAAGCAAGAGAGCTGGAATCCAGTGGGGATTTGGTTTCTAGAAATAACTAACCATGGGGTTGTAGAATTTTAGAAACAACCTATTCTGGTTCTCCCTGTCTTATTTTTGTTATACGCTGAAGACAATGAGAAGGTGACCTGAAATATTCCAAAAGAACATTTCCGGCTTGAATTCAGATGTTATATATTTATATAAGGCACATAAGATCCACATTCATCCAGTATGTCCTATTGAGTTGTTGAGGGATTGAACTTCTTATAATGTACTGTCTGGTGTGCTGGATGATGGCGATGCAGTGATGAGTCAATCAGACATAGTCTTGTCTTCAGTAAGTTTACAGTCTGTCTGAGGAGACAAACAATTACAATGCACAGCAATGAGGGCTGTGATGGGAGAAGTATAGGGAGCTGTGGGAACACCAGTGTCAGGGCAGGCACCTGACCCTCTAGAGGGGTCAGAGAGGCTTCTTAGAAGGAGTGACTTCTAAGATGTGGCCTACAGCAACGGATTGGCTAATGGTAGTTCGTGGGCCAAATCCAGCTTGCTGCCGGCTTTTGTACCCCCTGTGAACTAAGAATAGTTTTTATATTTTAAAATGTTGAAAAGAATCAAAAGAATAATATTTTGTGACGTGAAAATTATAAAATATCCAAGTTTCAGTGACCATAAATGAAGTTTATTGGAACACAGCCATGCCCATGGCTGCTTTTGCGTATTAGGCAGAGCTGAGTAGTTGTAACTGTGTGGTCTACAAAGCCTAGGACATTTTCTCTCTGGTGCTTTACAGAAAACGTTTGCTGACCCCTGGCCACAGGATGGTAGGAGTTAGCTGTGTAAAGCAGAGCAAGGAAAAAAAGTCGGTTTCTAATGGGGTCTTGGTATAACTGCAGTAACTTTAATATACTTGGAATATGGCATTGAAGGAGGGAGGGGGCCAGAGGTGGGCAGGATCTCCACTGGAAAGAGACTTGACAGCCATATTAAGGGGTTTGGGTTTTATCAGTGGGGGGATTTTAAAAGGTTTTAACAGATCAGATTTCCTTTTTCAAAAAATCCTTTTGTCACGGTGTAGAGATTGGGTTAGAGAGAGTGGGGTGAGAACAGAGACAGGGAGACTTGTTGAGGTGTATGTGTTTTTTTTAAAAGTATATTTGTATTGATTTCAGGGAGGAAGGGAAAGGGAGAGAGAGATAGAAACATCAATGATGAGAATCATTGATTGGCTGCCTCCTGCATAACCTCCACTGGGGACCGAGCCCACAACTTGGCCATATGCCCTGACCGGGAATTGAACTGTGACCTCTGGTTCATAGGTTGACACTCAACCACTGAGCCACGCCGGCCGGGCCTCGTTGAGGTTTTCAAAGTCATTCAGGGAGATGTTGGTAAACTGGATTGGTATAGTGACATTGGGGATAGGAATAGATTGATTTGAGAGGCATTGAGGAAAGCAAAATTGAATAGGTGATTCACTGGAGGCATTGAAATGTAATTATTTTCATGTTTCAAATGATTGTGTTTTCTTTTCAACTCCAAAGTTTGTTTGCTTTTTTCTGGATCATGTGAATGCATGGTTGAAAAGTCCATGTTTAGTAATAGTCTTCAGAGCAAAATTCTTTAGTGATGTTTCATGCCTCTGGTGCCCCTTGAAACTTGTGTATTAAAGCAGCATCTCTCTTTGGCCTCTTCATGCTGTTTCCTGTTGACAAGGGATCTGGGTTTTAAGGAGCAGAGAAGTTATTGGCAGATTAATGTTCTAATTATTAACTTTCTAATTATCTTGGTTTAACAACTTCCCCAAATATTTCTTTGTTGCAAGTCCTTGGGCTCTTTGGTTTTCAAGGCAGTTTGTTGACACTGACAAGCTCTTCTCATTCTCGAGGGCACTTAGGCCCTTTCCAGTTTTAGATATCTAACCCTTGCCTTTTTCCTCCTTAGAATTGAAGTGTCACTTGCAGTAAGTGGTAATAAGATCTTATATTTTACTAGAGGCCCAGCGCACGAAATTCGTGCGCGTGTACTGCCCCTAGGCCTGGCCTGCAATCCAGGCCATCTTCCTGGGCTGCTGGCAGCTGGCCCCGCCCCCTGCTGCCACCCACCCCCAGTTCCCCGTTCCCCATCTGGCGATAGGAGCCTGCCAGCTGGGGCAGCTCCTGCATTGAGCGTCTGCCCCCTGGTGGTCAGTGCACATCATAGCGACTGGTTGTTCTGCCCTTTGGTCAATTTGCATATCACCCTTTTATTATATAGGGCAGGGGTCCTCAAACTTTTTAAACAGGGGGCCAGTTCACTGTCCCTCAGACCGTTGGAGGGCCGGACTATAGTTTAAAAAAAAAACTATGAACAAATTCCTATGCACACTGCACATATCTTATTTTGAAGTAAAAAAACAAAACGGGAACAAATACAATATTTGTATTTGCATGTGGCCCACGGGCCGTAGTTTGAGGACCCCTGATATAGGGTAATATGTTGTGTTGTCTCAGAATGCTTACTCACATGTCAGTTATTTGATCCCTATAATAAACCTGTGAGGAGGGCAGCACAGGCCAAGTTACTGAGATTTGGAGAGGTTAGATGACTTGCTCATAGTCAAAGGACAATAAATAGTAGAGCTGGTGATAGAACTTAGGTCTGCAGATATCATAGCTTTATTCATTCTATAGTGTACTCTGTCTCCAAGAAAAAGGAGTGTTATGTTTTCAGCAGTAGACAGCTGGATGAAAAATTTTTTTCTTTCTTCTTGGTATATGCTTTGTGGGAGCTTCACCCAGACACCAACAAAACATAGGCTTTCCTATGTTTTTGAGTAACATGTGGACTACTAGTAATGCCTAGTATGATTTGAGAAACTGTGGTCTGTATGCTAAAGTATATGTGAGAGTATACGTAACTATGTTTTAATCCCCCCCCCCCCCCCCCCACTTAGGTGGTTCTCACTTGGACAATTTGAGGCCAAATGGGAAAGGCCTGTTTGTGGACCAGAGCTCCCGGGGTCAGGATAAACCAGAAAACTTGCTCACAAGGTAATCAGCTCTCCCTTCACTGCTACCTCTTAGGACTGAGGTTTTCTTCATTATAGAACTGAAACCATTCCTGTGAATGAGGTAAGTTGTCCCAGGGTAGCTGGCCTAAGAAATGTAGGATATTTGTTGAGCACTTACTGTGTATGCCACATAGTTACCCAAGTTATCTTATTTTAACCTGAGAAGTAGGTATTATTATTTTTCTGTCTTACAGCTAAGGAAACAGGTGAGAAGAGAGGTTATAAAACTCACCCAAGATCTAGAACTAGCAAGTGGCAGATCTAGGATTTGAAACTGGCATCTAAATCTATCTTAGAAATGCAGATTAGAAACATTTTGATTTCTCCCTCCCATTCTTTCAAGACTTTGCTGACGCTGAAGAGTCTTCTTTTTCCCATTTTTCTTTACCCCTTTCTTTTTTTCTGATGTGCTGTTATATTTAGTATGTACTCTAGCGCACCCTACTGATCATGGCTAGAGTCTTCTGGTTAAGATAAAACTACTTTATTGTGTCAGTATTTTAATTTTGCACTTAAGCTGCAATGAACAGATCCTGAACTTTAAGTGAACCCAGGTCTGTCATTCTCAATTCACCTTTGAGCCTTCTTGGTACACACAGATACATTTTTCCATAGCCTTAATTAATACAGGGTGGGGCAAAAGTAGGTTTACAGTTGTTCCTATGGAAAATAATACAATGATTAATAAATGATAATACAATGTGTACTCACAACTTTTACCCCACCTACTTTTACCCCACCCTGTATGTACATGACAAGAGTAATAGCAAACACTTAAGTGGCATTTATTTAGTGTCAGAAACTACTTCAAGTGCTTTATAGATCTTAATTCATTAAGTGATTTTCAGCAAAAGTTTCTGGAGCTATTATTATGATTCTGTTAGGTAAGTGTCAAATTTTGTTTAATTTTAAAGTTAGCATTTGAATAATTTTTAATATGACTAAAACTACACAAATCGAACCCGCAACCCAGGGATGTACCCTGACCGGGAGTTGAACCCACAGCCTTTTGGTGCATGGGATGGTGCTCCAACCAACTGAGCCACGCTGGCCAAGGCTGGATTGTTTCACAGCCTTGTTATGTGAGGCACTCTGTCACCATCCAGCTGCGTGAATCATTAATGATGCTGCGTCTCATTGTTTCCCATTTGAAAAATGAAGGGATTAGATTACAATATCTTCAAGGTGCCCTTCTGGTCTGAGATTCTATGAATGTATTTTCAGAAACCCTCTGGACCAATGTACTATGTAGTCAACAACCTGTATGTTTACTTAATTCCACATAGAAGTAGTATTGTTTTAGCAAATAAGTTTTACTTTAGCCTCCTTTTGCCTTCTGTGACTCAGATGTTTGTGTGTGGAAACTTCTAGCTTTATGTTTATGTCATGAAGGACTCATCAAAATATGATAACAATTTTTTTTTGGTCTGTTTTTCTAGACAGACTAAATCCAAGTTGGAAATTACCGACATGGTTCGCTCTTCCACTATCACAGTCTCAGACAAGGCTCATATTTTGTCGATGCAGAAGTTCGGACTGCGAGAAACACTGGTGAAATCATATCTGATGCAGAAAGAGGAGGATTATACCTATATCCAGAACTTCAGGTAGCTAACCGGCTTTTAGACTGTTTCCAAAGGAAAATGATCATTCAACTAGCACTTACCTCCACCCCCAGTACCCTGGATTTGAAAGCAAATCCTACTACAGATCTCTCCCTTCATTTTCTAAAATGAGTGATTCCATTCACTCTTCATTAGCAGGCGTTTATTCTGTGCCTTTTCGGCCGGGCACTCTGGTGGGTGTGGTACAGTGGGAGTGACACAGCTTGCACATAGTTACAGCAATATTTGAAGAGCTACATGGATACAAAAAAAGGAACGTAGCCTACCCTTGGTCGTTCTGGGCCTTTGAAGAAAGTCATTTAAATTGAAGTTAGTGTTGGGTAATCTTTTTAGACAGGGTTACTGAAAGTTGAATGAATCAAGGTTGCATGATTCTGCTAGATCTTTTTAAATTATTGCACTGTGACCATAAGACAAAGTAACATTGCTTCTAGGGATAGAAATAGTCCAGTGATGGCGAAACTATGACATGCGTGTCAGAGGTGACACGCGAACTCATTTTTTTGGTTGATTTTTCTTTGTTAAATGGCATTTAAATATATAAAATAAATATCAAAAATATAAGTCTTTGTTTTACTATGGTTGCAAATATCAAAAAATTTCTATATGTGACACGGCACCAGAGTTAAGTTAGGGTATTTCAAAATGCTGGCACGCTGAGCTCAAAAGGTTCGCCATCACTGAATAGTCAGTTATGATGAGTACTGCTGTTGCTTTCCTTCTGAAAGTAATTACCAAGGTACTTTTCATTTCCAAAGCATATGCAGGGTAAAGAATTATCTTGTGGATGATAGTTCTCTAAGGCTGTCAGAGCTAAGTAGGAATGTTCAGAGTAGGCCTGCGCTGTTTGAAGTGATCACACAAGCAACAAATATCACAGTAGACTGCAGTCATTGGTATAGGTTAGATGTGACCTTTTTATGTCTTAAAATGCTTTCCCTTGTTGTCTCCATAGTCTTCCTGAGTGACCGATTGGTTTTCTTTGGTGACAGGTTTTTTGTGGGGACATACAATGTGAATGGACAGTCCCCCAAAGAATGCCTCCAGCCCTGGCTAAGTCACGGTATCCAGGCCCCAGATGTATACTGTGTAGGGTGAGTGTTTCTCTTCCAGTCGCTTCTACATTCTCAAACGTATAGCTGCAGCTGAAGGGATGGGGACATGAAGATGAGGTGGGCAAAAGTAGGTTTACAGTTGTTCCTATGGAAAATAACACAATTAACAAATAATAATAGAAGAATAAACTGTGTTTTATGGACTCACAACTGTAAACCTACTTTTGCCCATCCCTTATATACCTGACTCTTCACAGCAGGTGAAGGAATTGACGAATAAGTATGTGCTTAGTAACAGCTGCTTCTCTGTTTGACGCTCTCCCTTATAGTTAAACACATTTCTGGCACGCTTAAAGTGATGTGCTTGGCACTTAAATGCTAGTATTGAATTTTTAGTATAATTTTCTGTTAAAAATCACCGCACCCTGAACTGATTTTCATTACTTAGACATTCAACACTTTTGGTCATGAAGCAAAGAATATTTTTTGCCAGGGAAGGAAGGTTAGTGTAAAAAAAAAAAAAAAGAAGAAGAAGAAAAAGAAAGGCCCCACCAGTCAGTCCTTTTTGTTTCACACTTAGCATCCTCCTACCCCTATACTGGGCTCTGTTGATGGGGACGGGGCAGCAAAGAAGCCTGTATGGTAAAGTGGAAGGGCCTAGAATTTGGACTGTATGTAGACCTGGGTTTGAACCCATTTGCCGCTTGGTGCTTGTGCGAACTCGTGACCTCAGATGTAAAATGCGGATGCTTCCAACTGCTTCACAGGCTGGTTATGCAGCGGGAATGGCCTGCTGCTGTGACAGCCCTGGTAAGCGCCTTAGCACTTTGACCCTCGGCCCTGAGTGTTTGTTTTTCTTTTCTCTTGCGGGTCCTGCAGTGTAGCCAGAAAGCTAGGATTTACGCTCCCAAACCGATCTTAGGACGTGTCATCTTGTACATTACCTTTCTCTACTTTCTTACTTCTGGCTTCTCCTAATAGGTTCCAGGAGCTTGATCTGAGTAAGGAGGCCTTTTTCTTCCATGACACCCCAAAGGAGGAAGAGTGGTTTAAAGCCGTGTCAGAGAGTCTTCATCCAGATGCCAAGTATGCAAAGGTAAGAGAGGAGCCAGGGACCTTCGAATGGTAGGTTGCCTCGCAGGGAAGTTAAGACAGTATTACACATTCTCCCCAGGCCAGTCCTGATTATCCTGCTATTTTCAGTTCTAGGTCCTCCAGAAGAGGCACCTGTGGGTGGGCAAGATGCAGGTCTTGGCACTTGTAGGCTAAGTTGTCACGTAGCCTGCTAAGTGAGTTGGATAGGTGATTACCCTGGGTCCTCGTGTGGAGGAGATACATGAACACTCGCAGCCAGCTTCGAGACCACTTCTCCTTTGGGATCTTTATTTCTGTTTCCGACTTCTGTTTAATGCCGTGACTTGAATGTTTGGCTCTGGTTTCCAGGTGAAGTTCATCCGACTGGTTGGGATTATGCTGCTGTTATATGTCAAACAGGAACATGCAGCACACATCTCCGAAGTGGAAGCTGAGACCGTGGGGACAGGAATCATGGGGAGGATGGTGAGTTCTTGGTGGTATGTTTGGCACACTGAGGGCCTTGATCCCTGAGGTTTTGACCCCACTTCTCATGATACCTTGATGCATGTGTCCCAGTGAGGATGCTGGTATTAGAAGATGAATTGTACCCTCAGCAGGACTGGACTGAGCAGACCATTTACAAATGGTATTTTAGGGAATCGCTGGCTAATTTGCCCAACTAGCAGGGATCCTCATGTTTACTGCACACTAGAGTCTCGAGTTTATTCTCCCATTTAGTCCATGAAATAGGTTGCAGAAACTATATTGGGTCACAGAGGAAAAGAAGGAATGCTGATGCAGATTTGCCATTTCCTCTTCTTCTTGAGGCCATTAAAGTCCTGCGTTTAGATCCTACTGCTAGAGCTCAGCCTCCTGTGGAGAAGGGAGAGCATGTGGCTTTCCTGGGATTTCATGGAAAGTGGACTCCGCTTGCCAGGGACTGGCTAGTCATTCTGCCTCCTTGGATTTGTTTTCTTACTTGTAAGATGCAGACAGTAATACTGCTTTACTTACCTCACAGGGTTATTACGAAGACTAGTTAAGAGAAAACGTTTTGAAAGTTTGCAGGTTTAAGCAACTGACATAATTAAACAACCATCTAAACTGGATTTCTCTGGGCTCCTCTTCGTAGGGTAACAAAGGAGGAGTGGCGATCAGGTTCAAGTTCCACAATACCAGCATCTGCGTCGTGAATTCGCACTTGGCAGCCCACACAGAAGAGTACGAGAGGAGGAACCAGGACTATAAAGACATTTGCTCTCGAATGCAGTTTTGTCAGGTTGACCCGAGCCTTCCCCCTCTCACCATCAGCAAGCACGAGTGAGTCTGGACTTCTGCCCCGCACAGGTCACGACGCCGGTGTTTTGTTAGCGAGGTGACGGGGGAGGCTTCCCACTGCTGGAGTGGGGGCTCGGTTACACACGGATCATGTCCCTTGGAAAGGTTTAGTTTCCTAATTTACCATCTGGCAGGCCTCTAGAATTCTTCTCAAATCCTTTGTCCCTGGAAAATGTTTAAGACTTATTTTCATGTGAGTCTGCTTTGATACACCACCACAGTGAAAGCAGCCAAAGAGCGAGCATCTCTACTCCAGGCTTTAGAAGTATGTTTCAGGATATTATGCATCTGTTCTTCCCAGGAGCATATGTAATTGAGAAGGACTGCATTTGTCTGCCTTCACTAAGTCTTTTATACCTCAACTTTATAAAGCTATAGTTGCAGCTGCTTGGAGCATCTTCTGCTAATTTTTGTCTATCTTTTTATTTCGTTTACCTCTAAAACTTCCTATATGTCTAAATTCAAGGCATATGAGAATTTCTGACTTGAAAGTAACACTTGAAGCTTGTGCCACTTCTTTTATAAAGAGGAAGAGCCGCTGGGGCCATGGTGTCTGCCAGGGAGCATACAGAGTCCAGCCTCTCATCCCGCCTGCTGCCATGGTGGAACTGTCTTGAGCTCATTGGTGTCCCAGAAGCTGACAGGATGGCTTTCCTTCTCCAGGGAACCTAGCAGGGAGTGTGTCTTCCGTTCTGCTAAGCCTGCAGCATCCTAGTTTGTGAGGTTGCAACTTGCATGTCAGTTTGTCTGCTTTTATTTGGGGGTGTGCCTACTGCGGTGCAGACTCTCTCCTGACTTGGTTGCTGCTTCTCGTGGAGCACTATTGGACTTTATGGGATGTGCAGTGTTATTGAGGAGCATTCCATTATCTTTTCCCCCAAAGCATCAGGTGTCATAAAACACCTGTCACACTGAGCCAACCGATGCTATGGTGGTGGTTAAGCCCAGATTCTACTGTAGAGGTTGAGCTTTGTTTCAGAATAACTCAGCTCTAGAAACAAAGGCGGGCGGGGGGGACGGTGTTTTGTGGACTGGAGTGTGCGTGGAGGCAGAGGCAACATCATGGCATCATCTATTTTGGGGTCCCTGGATGATTGGCATGACTCCCCAAACTTGATCTTTTTGCCTCTTCCCAAGAATGAAGTGAATTATTGTCTTGCTTTTAGATCCTATTAGACTATCTTTCCAACCATACAAGAATATAAAGTAGTCAAGGAGAACTAGAGGCAGTTTATAATGAACTTGGACCAAGATAATTGTGTAAGCAGCATGGTAGACGTGGTATTAAATGAAAGGACAAGAGAGAAAGATTTCCTGAGCAGCCGAATCATTTCCCCACCCAGCTCCCAAGAGGCCGAGCCTCAGGGGCCTTCTGTGATGAGAAGGGTGAAGTCCCTGCTAACGCCTGCGACCTGTGTGCTCTGTCCTTGCAGTGTGATCTTGTGGCTGGGGGACCTCAACTACCGGATAGAAGAGTTGGATGTGGAAAAAGTGAAAAAGCTCATCGAAGAGAAGGACTTTCAAACCCTGTATGCATATGACCAGGTACAGATGGTCACCTGTGCCCTCTCAGGCAGCTGTCCCCATACTGTGAGGGCACAGAAAAGCCTGGCTTCTCAACTCTCAACCTCTTCTTCCTCAGCTTGGGAGGTTTCCCTGAGGAGCTGATGTCCAGTCAGGTCTTTCATCTGCATGTCCATCGTCCATAGTTGTCTCCCCATTGGCTTGTCCCTTGAGGTGCCTGGTCTCTCTTCTCTTGGGAGCAGGAGTGTTCTCTCTCTCTCTGTCTCTCTGCCTTGTATGTGCTCATTCATTCATTCAAGTTGGGACTGTAGGGGTACCAGACTTCTCATAAATAAGATACGTGGCTATTTAAAATTATTTTCTAATTCTTTTTTGACTTTGTCTCCTATTCCCCTATCCTCCTCCTCCCCAAACTTGTCCAATATGAATGGCAACTCTTTTTCCTAAATGGCTTTCTTCACTTCCAGTGGGAATCAGTTCTGTAACCTGCTTTTCTCCTGCCATTGTTTGGGTCAGCATTTCTGTCTCAAAGCATTAGCCATTTCACAGGACAAGAGCAGTCAGTTTCTCTCTTTCTTCAGGTTACTCCTCAATAGATTGAAAAATGGTTCCAGTGGTCAGAATTGTTCAGAATGTTAAAGTTCTTTTTCTTTTTAGTCTATGTCCCCTTTTAAATAATCTTAGTATTCATTAGTCTAAATTTTTCAGTTTTCTTTTCCCCCAGTGCAGATCAATTGCAGGAAAAAAAGCCATCAACTTTATATCTTTTCTTTTTTTATATATTTTTCTTTATGGAATAATCTCTTTATCAATCCATCTTTTTCTCTGTAGCTGTTTTCCTTGGTAAATTACTTTTATTCTCTTTAATACCCATTTCAGCATTAATCCAGTCTATTCTATTCTATTCTATTCTATTCTATTCTATTCTATTCTATTCTATTCTAAACTATCTGTTTCTTGCCTCTGCATTCTGGACTGAGGCATTCTAATTTCCCTGGAGTTTAATACTCATCTCCTCTTGCCTTCTTTTCTGGTCTTTCCTCAAGTAATAGTACCTGTTTTGTGTGTTCTCTGCTTTTCAGATGGTTTTAAGGTTTATATATACTCATTCAAGAAGCATCAGCTTACCTTAATACCTAAATGTTTTACTTCCTGTTGCTTTTTCTTTATTAATTTATATTAGGAATTCGCTTTTTGGGGAATTTGGCAACTGTTGTCTCCTGCATTAGGGCTGCCAGTTCTTCCCCAGTTCACTTGGCACCCAACTGGGTGCCGGGGGGAGAGGGTGGGGAGGCAGGAGCACCTGTGTTTTTATCTCTTGCTGAGAGTGTGATCGGGAAGGGGCTCCTAGAATTAGTGCACTAAGAAGGATACTAGCTATTATGCTGTGTCAGGCACTGTTCTAAGTTGACAGTTCATTTTTCCAACAATCCTGTGTAGCAGATTCTAAGTCCAAAATTTACAGATGGAGAAATCAAGGCACATAGCTTCCTTCAGTTCATATAACTAGCTGGACAAGCTTCTTTTGAAAGTGTTTTTTTGTTTTGTTTTAAGTGATTTTTAAATTTAAACCATAGTTGGTTTGGTATATTTCTGCTATATGTTTCTACATACATGGAAGTTTCCCTTTGCTTTTTGGACTGTATCTTTCCAGACTCTTTTATATGCAGTTTTGTCTCTCTGTATAATTAAAACAATTGTGCTACACAGATGAAGTGTTTGATACCTAAAAGGGAAAAGCTCTGTCTGTTGGTATCTAATCCTCTCAGAGATACAGTAACTCTTATAAAAGCACCTTAAAAACTGTATAACAGGCAAAGGAAACGTTAGCTTGCTTGCTCCTCTTGCTAGAAGTTAGTTAATTCAAGATCTTACATATGGTGTACAGCTGATGTGTTGTGGAATTGTGCACCTGAAACCTGTGTAATTTTGTTAACCAGTGTCACCCCAATAAAGTCAATAAAAAGGGGCGGGAGGGGAGTAAAATAAAATAAAAAAATAACCTTCCAGAATAGCTTTTTCATGGGCCTTTCCCTTTGAATTAGGGTTCAGATTTCAGATCGATATCTGCTCATTCAAGGCTTAACCTTTTTATTCTGAGATTTTTTTTCTTCCATCCTTTTGTGTAGCTGAAAACTCAGGTGGCTGCAAAGGCTGTCTTTGAAGGCTTCACAGAAGGCGAACTCACGTTCCAGCCGACCTATAAATATGACACTGGCTCCGACGAGTGGGATACCAGGTAGGTCAGAGGTTGCTTCAGAAGGTCAGGCAAACGAAAACCCAGAAATTTAGGGAAGCACTTGCCCTCATGGGCCTAAAGAAGAAGATAGGTTTACTGTGACTTTTCTCCTTGTGTTGTACTCTGGTTAAACATTTTCTTTCAGTAGCTGCTCATTAAGCAGCCTGCCTTCCTCCTTGTTTTCTATTTGACTGCTTTAGCCTTTGTTCCTTAATAATTCTTGTGACTGGTTTACTTTTAAGTTATTCTTAGGGGGATAAGATGATTCCAACTAACTTAGGTTGTACTTGGTCATTGCATAGTAGTTCATCTATTTTATTAGTGCCTGTGGTATGCCATGCCCTATTCAATGCATTTTACTTGTATTATCTCATTTAATCTTCTCAGCAACCTGTTGAAATAGGTATGGTTTTGTTATTCTCATTTTATACATCGGGGAACGGAGGCATTAAAAAATTAAAGAGCCTCCCAAGCAGGCAAGTGTAGAGCCAGGATTTGAACCCAGGCAGTAGGAATTCAAAGCCTGTTTTAACCACCATCTCTTAAGAACCATAGAGTACTTACTGTCAGATTGCCTTTTGACTCTCACCTCACCCCAATAGGAGGCCAAAGAGCAGGGAATCATTCTGAACGGTGTTTTGGATGATACACAGGATACATGTTATATCTTCGTGAGCCCAAATCGCTCCTGACCTCTCAGATCACTGGGCCTCGAGGACTGGACGGCTCTGCCCAGTCATCCCCCAGCTGAGCCAGGGGCTAGCCAGGCAGTGGGTACTGCTGTGCCTGTGGGGACCCCAGTGTGGACTTTGCATTTCAGTGAGAAGTGTCGTGCTCCTGCCTGGTGTGACCGGATCCTTTGGAAAGGGAAGAACATTACTCAGCTGAGTTACCAGAGCCACATGGCCCTGAAGACCAGTGACCACAAGCCTGTCAGCTCGGAGTTTGACATTGGGGTAGGTGGGCAGCTGCGCCCGTTGTCATCATTCCGTGGTGAATAACAGGCTCTCACAACCAAGACTGCTTTTTTCTTCCTGGTGTCCTCCTCTTCCCTTGAGTATGATGACACTCCTTTAAAAATTGTTTTAATTTCAGTTTAATTCATAATTGCTTTGACATACTACCACTGTATGTTTCTACATACATGGAAGTTCCTCCTTACTTTTTGGACTGAATCTCTCCAGACCTTTCTCCATGCATTTACAAATGTGTGTCAATATTCTCTATGCAACACAGAGGATGTTTCTAGAGGAAGGCTTTCCTTTCTGTGAAAGAGATCATATTATGCATATTGTTCTGAGAACATATTTTTTCCCCACTGACTGTGTCTCAGAAGACCTTTACATGACACTAAAGGCAGAGCTCCCTCATTATTTTTAAAGGTTTCAAAATACACCACAGTATGAATGAACCATAATGTATATATTGATGATCATTTGTTTCCAACGTTTTGCTATTATATACAGTGCTATGGTAACCACCCTTCATATATTTTTGTGTACCAGTGTATTTCTATAGAATGAAATTCCTAGAGGTTAAATTAGTGGTTCAATGAAAAATGTATTTTAAATTTATTAAATTTTGCTAAATTATCCTCCCAGTAGTTTTTACCATTTTACACTCCTGCCAACCATGTATGAGCTTATTTCCTCACACCCTGGCTAATATTGGGTTTTATCAATCTTTTAAATTTCTCCCAACACAGTAAGCCAAAAGAAAAAGATATTTCATTATTTTAGATTCCATTTCCCTGGTTACTAGTGAAGTTGAACATCATTTCATTTATTCCCTATTTGTATCTCTTCTTCAGTGACTTCAGTGTTTATTTTATCAATTCTCAAGGGTCCAGGTAGAAGTATATCGGAATCCATGAGGGTGTGGGTGGTTTGAAAAAAGCCTTATGAATATTATAATTAAAGTTTTACTATTGGAAAGTGACAAAATTGTGTTTATAATTCAAAATACAGAAGGGAAAACCTGGAAAATCTTGTCTGATGGAGCAGTTAGTTAAAAAAGCTTGAGAAATGCTTTTTAAAGAAATGCTGCTTTAAATCAAAGCTCTAGAGAGGTTTCTTACTGCAGGCCTTTTGGCAGCGGCAAGCCAAGTAGAGCTAAGCACTGAGCATGCCCCTGCCCTGGTCCTGAGTCCTGGTAGAACTGCCAACCAGGCTTTCACTCCGCATCCTCTTTCTGCTATTCAGGAAGCAGTTGACTTTACCACAGGCTTTGCCTCTGGGCGACCCTTCTATGTCTATTGTTGATTGGGATCTTTTGTTAATTAATTAAATCTATTTAGTCTCCACTTTCTGTATTGCTGTTTCCCAACGCTGAGAATGCCCTGTGTACTGAAAAAGAGGAAACGGGCAGAAGCCTTGGCACTCAGCCTCTGATGCTTCCTTCCAGGTGCGGGTTAAAAATGAAGAGCTTTACCGGAAGACTCTGGAGGAGATTGTTCGATCCCTGGACAAGATGGAAAATGCCAACATTCCTTCTGTGTCCCTCTCCAAGCTAGAGGTAGGAAGGACTGTTAAGAATATCAGCATCAGCCCTAGCTAGGTTTGCTCAGTGGATAGAGCCTCAGCCTGTGGACTGAAGGGTCCCGGGTTCGATTCTGTTCAGGGGCATATGCCCAGGTTTCGGCCTCCATCCCCAGGAGGCAGCTGATCAATGATTCTCTCTCATCATTGATGTTTCTATCTCTCTCTCCCTCTCCCTTCCTCTCTGAAATCAATGAAAAAATATATATATTAAAAAAAAGAAAGAATATCAGCATCAGCCCTGGCTGGTTTGGCTCCGTGGGTAGAGTGTTGGCCTACGAACTGAAGGGTGGGTCCAGGTTGAAGGGTCCCAAATTCGATTCGGGTCAAGGGCATGTGCCTCAGACCTCGAAACCAATCGACATGTCTCTTTCACAGAGATGCTTCTTTCTCTCTGTCCTCTCCCCTTCCTTTCCACTCTCTAAAAATCAATGGAGAAATATCCTTGAGTGAGGATTAACAAAACAAAACAAGAAAGACTATCAGCATCAGACTCTTCTATTCATAGAGCTTAAATTTCATCTACGAGGGCTCAGAATTCCAGGAGGTACCTGTCAGACTACTGAACTCTAGTCTTTCTTGATAGGTTGCTTCTAGATAAAGTGAGGCTGCTGATGCTAGCTGAGAAGAGAGGGGTTTGTTGGTTTATATCATATTCATCTCCTGATCTTCTAAACCAGAAGCCTTTAACCATTTTTAAAAAATATATTTTTATTGATTTCAGAGAGGAAGGGAGAGGGAGAGAAAGATAGAGACACCAATGATGAGAGAGAATAATTGATCATCTGCCTTCTGCACACTCCCTACTGGGGATCAAAGCCTCAACCCAGGCATGTGCCCTTGACTGGAATAGAACCAGGGACTTTTCAATCTGCAGTCTGATGCTCTATCCACTGAGCCAAACCAGCTAGGGCAACCATTTGTGACTCATAGATTTCACCTACACATGAGCCATCTATGAGTTAAATAATGGCAAAGGTGATCCAAAATGGGTTTTGTTTTTTAATTTTAATATAACCTGTGTGTATTCTTGCATTGGGTTTGTCTTCCTACTGATGCTTTGCTTTGAGATCAAATCGAGTCCGAATTTCTTGGGTATGCTTGAGTGAATGGTAGGGAAGGCAGTATAGAAAAGCAGTGGTCAGTGGGAGAAGTCAAGTTAGGGCTGAAGATTTTCCATGAAAGAGCCACAGCATAGATCATTCAGAATTGACAATACCAAGAAGTCAGTCAAATGGGTATTTATGGTGAGAGTATTTTCAATACCTTAGATGTCCAGCCACTTGGAAAGATAAGTTTGGTCTTGAGTTTGTTTGGGTATAGAAGATACAAATGTTGATTCCTTCAGGAAATTTATTTATAAAACAACATGCTTTCTTTGAGTTTCTGGGATAAACACAGACAATTGGTCTTTAGTAGTAGCTGTGGCCTGCCAGGTAAATACGTAGAGAAGAAACATGATTTGAAAGAGGTGGTCCTTCTTTCTTTTCTTTTTTTTTAGAGGAAGGGAGAGGGAGAGAGAGATAGAAACATCAATGATGAGAAAGAATCATTGATTGGCTGTCTTCTGCACCCCCTATACTGGGGATCGAGCCCACAACCCTGGCATGTGTTCTTGACCAGGATTGAACCGGGACCCTTCAGTCCGCAGGCCGACTCTCTATCCACTGAGTCAAACCAGCTGGGGCTGGTCCTTCATTTTCTTTCCAGAAAGGGCAAGGAATGCCCAGTTGGGTGTCTGGACAGGTTGTCGAGAAGAGGACATTGGTCTGATGGGTTCCGGGCTTGTTCCCAGTTCTGTTTTCAGAATGTGAAGTACATGCAACTGCAAGTGGAATCCTTTACAATTCATAACGGACAAGTACCCTGTCAGTTTGAATTCATCAACAAGCCTGGTGAAGAGTCTTACTGTAGGCAGTGGCTGAATGCCAACCCCAGCAAAGGGTTCCTCCTGCCAGGTAAGGCCTCTCTTCCAGGTCCCTGGTTACTGGTTTGGGGTACACTCTACCCTCTCTTTGCTCACTTTCCTGTAATAAGCTTTTTGTTTCTGAGTGTTTTGTTGTCTGCTTGAAACTTTTAAAAAGTCCTATGGATGAACCATCTACAAATAAAATATAAAATAGTGAGGAGTGTGAGTTCAGCTTCAGAAGCATTCTCAGTCACGTATTTGTTCCATAATTTCACAGAAAGAGCAAACCTAAGATGGCTGTGAAGCAGCTGCTGCTGTTAAAAGGACCATTTTTAACCTTTGCCAGTAGCTCAGTTGGTTGAAGCATTGTCCTTCACACCAAAAGGTTGTGGGTTTGTTTCCTGGTCAGGACACATACCTAGGTTGTGGGTTTGATTCCCGGTTGGAGTGTGTATGTGGGGCAACTAATGGATATCTCTCTCTCTCTCTTTCTCTCTCTCTCTCATCAATAAAAACATATTCTTGGGTGAGGACTACAACAAACAAACAAAAAGAATCATTTTGACTGTCTGCCTCACCATAATCAACTCCCAGTTGTTGTTATAGGGAAAGATAATGGGGTGGTGACCCAAAAATTATATCTGGCTCTGGAATATACCATGCATAGCTCTCCCCTAACTTCTCCTTTGCACTCTATGTTGTGCTGTGTGGCAGAGGGATTAAGCCTGTTTTGTGGGCACTTCACAGGGTGATAGTTTCATTATATTTTCTACTGGATCAGGTGTCTTTATCTGACCTTGCTCAGGGTAAGCTCTTTGATCCATGCCTTCTTAGTGATTAATAATTACTAGTTTAAGCTGTGCTACTTAGAACTTGAATTTCATAGTAGTTGCCTATTCACGTTTTTGTTTGTTGTTTTCATATTCCCACTTGGACTGTCAACTCTGTTCGTGTGTCTCCTGAGTGCCGAACACATAAATACTTGGTTGGCTCTTATTTCCTTTTATTTTCCTTCCTTAACCCTTTAGGCCTGGTGACTCTCTTCCCTTTGTATCTTCTTTCCTTCTTTTCTCTTGGCCTCCCACCAGCCAACATTACTTTTTAAATTTTTCTTCAGATTCGGCCATTGAGATTGAATTGGAGATATTTGTCACTAAGACCATGGCTACAAAGCTCAACTCTGGCGAAGACAAAATTGAGGACATTCTTGTTTTGCACTTGGACAGGGGAAAGGATTACTTTTTGTCTGTGTCTGGGAACTACGTGCCCAGCTGTTTCGGATCTCCCATCCATACACTGTGCTACATGAGGGAGCCGATCTCTGACCTGCCGCTTGAAACTGTTAGAGAGCTGGTGAGTGATGTGCCACAAGGAAACATGCGGTCCTGTGTCGCAGCCACGTCAGTCAAACAGGATATGCCCAGGGATCTGAGAATTCTTCAGCCTCCCTAGAGCTGGCTTATCGTATCAGTTATACACAGTATTGCTGTGTAACAAACCACCTGAAGTTTTAATGGTTGAAAGCAACCAATTATTGCTCCTCCTGCTTCTGTGAGTTTCCTGTGTAGCTCTTCTGCTGAGCTCGCCTCGGCTCATGTGTGCAGTTGCAATCAGATGGTGGCAAATTGTGAAGCCGGCCCAGATTCCAAAGGCGGGAAGAGACTCTACCACTAGATAGAAAAAGCTACAAAATGTTGTGGCCGTGTCTTTCAGCCTTGCATACACAGTTCATTAGAGGAACTCAGCCATGGATACGATGATGAAGGTTCCCTGGCCCATGATCATCTTCTTATTTTTTATTTTTTTCTTTTCTCTTATTTTTTAATCATCATTTGGTAACATATCATCCCAAACTAAATTTTCTGAGACCTCAGAGGCTCCTATGGAGACAATTCTAATACAAGGCAACTAGTTTGGAGCAGATTTATAGTAATACATAATGCTCCTCCCACTCATGCATTTTTAATCTAGGTACTCTTGAACACCATCCTCTCCATTATACAAATGAAAACTGAGGCCTCATAAGGAGATGACTTGTCACAGGTCACATGGCAAGTTAGCAATGGACCTGGACCTTGCATCCGGGTTTTTGGACTCTCAAGTCTGTGTCCTTTTTCCCTGGACCACAGTGTCCTTCTAGCTCTGACACTGAAATGCTATAGGCAGGATTTTTTTCCTAAGAAGTTGATGCATATTGTCACCCAATTCATTGACACTTCTTGCTATAATGCATTCCCAATTCTAAAAAATCACCTTTGTACTTTGTGCCACCTGATTTCATTTCCGACTGTGGAATGTTTGCTTAGGGGCATTGAAATGCCGTCCCCCCCTTCTCCCACGGGTTTGCTGTCCCCACATCCTGTGTTCTCCTAAGCCAGCGGAGCCTAAGTTCTCTTGGTGGGGCTTCTGAGGCTTTTTATTTCTTTTCAGACTCTGATGCCGCTCTGGACGGAAGATGATGGCAGCCAGTTGGAGAACCCCATGGAAATCCCCAAAGAGCTCTGGATGATGGTTGACTACCTGTACCGAAATGCGGCCCAGGAGGTGGGTGGTGCTTCCACAGTCAGACCTGATGGAGGGCAGGCTGCCCTGAGAAAGAGCATCAGCCCCAGTGTTTGGTGTAAGAAGCTTTGAATCCAGAGAACCTGTGGAAAGCTGTTTTTCCCTCAGGGAGGGAATGACGGATAAATAGGTTCATGTTTCACACCCTTGGGGGATTGTGACATTACATAGAGCACTTGGTTACCCCCAAGGGAAGCGGCCTTGCACAGGATGGCCTTCCCAGCACCGCATGGTCCCTCCCCTGGCCTCGGTCGCCATGTAGAAAGCCATCTGGAGCCTTCTCAGGCTCTCAGCCAGGCATCCTTTTGAGGAACTCGCACCAGCTTCTGGGAATGGGCTGGACTAACTTGTAGACAAACCAGATAGAGGCAGGAGGAATTCCCAGGTTGTGTGAGTCAGGAGGCCTGATTTCTAGAGTGACTTGGGCAACCTTCATTGAGATCAGATTGGCCAGTTTCACTGACTCATTTACTATATATGGGGAGACGGAGCAACATATATTCTTAGGATATTCTCTTTTCACTTTTTTTCTTTCACACTTATTGAGTGTTACAATGTACCAAATATTGTTCTAAGTGTTTTATAGTATTGCCTTATTTATTTCTCAGAAAGGTAAATAACTTGGTAAAGGTCCCAAAGCTGATAAGTGGACAGGATTGGGATTTGAACCCAGGGAGTCTGGCTAGAGAAGTCACATTCTTTTTTTTTCTTCTTTTTTTAAAATATATTTTTATTTATTTCAGAGAGGAAGGGAGAGAGAGATAGAAACATCAATAATAGGAGAGAATCATTGATCAGCTGCCTCTTGCACACTCCCTACCAGGAATTGAGCCTGCAGCCCTGGCATAAGCCCTGACTAGGAATCGAACGTGACCTCCTGGTTCATAGGTGGATGCACAATCATTGAGCCACGCCGGCTGGACAGAGGTCACTTTCTTTTCTTTTTTTTTAAAAATATATTTATTGATTTTTTACAGAGAGGAAGGGAGAGGGATAGAGAGCCAGAAACATTGATGAGAGAGAAGCATCGATCAGCTGCCTCCTGCATACCTCCTACTGGGGATGTGCCTGCAACCAAGGTACATGCCCTTGACCGGAATTGAACCTGGGACCCTCTAGTCCCCAGGCCGACGCTCTATCCAGTGAGCCAACCGGCTAGGGCAAGGTCACTTTCTTACATACCATGCTCTCCTACCTTCTCTGTAGAGAAGTGTAACTTTTGAGCAATACATGTAATATGGTTATTATCAACAGTTAGATGGCATTGTCATTTTATAAAACAAAGGAATATAAAGTCCCCTGGGACTACTGGAAATACCTTTATTGCCATAATCTTGTTTTCATAAAGCACTGAACTGCCTTTTAGTTTTCTTCATCTTATAAATGATATAATTTCTTCATAATTTTCTTTTTTTGGTTAATCCCCCTATAACACTGCAGGAAAAATAGCTGCTTTTAAGTTTCCCTTATGTTGGATCTTACTGTTGTATATCATAGGCCCTACCCATAGTTTTATAAAAGATGTCTTATCAAGACCTGTTGTGGGAGCCTGCCTGGGAAAGCCTGCAAGATGAATTAATTAGCCGCACCCGCCTAAATCAGGTTGTCTACCAGGGTGACTCAGAGGCCTCACTACATGCTTCTTTTTGTTCTCTGCTGGAAATGACATTTCTAGGTCAGGAATTCATTGCTGATTTTCTGAGAATATAATTACTTTGTGACTTTCTTCCCTTTTGCAGGAAGATCTGTTTCAACAGCCGGGCCGAAGGTTGGAATTTGAGCACATCAGGGACTGTTTGGATACTGGAATGATTGAGAACCTTGATACCCTCTGTATCCTTTGTGTATGTGTGTGTAAGAGAGGTGAGAAAAAGGAAATAATATTTTAAGGCTCAAAATCAGATATTGTGCCCTCAGCTATCATGTTTTTCTTACTTAAAGTTTGCATAGAGAAGTCTTCACAACGTTAAGCAACCGATATAGTAGGAACTAAGGAGGGCCCAACTAAGCTGACAGACAGCCTGGCTCCTTCAAGCTAGCAGGCAGGTAGCACTTCTAGCCTTTTCCTAACCATGGGCAGCAGCACCACCTGTTCCTTAACGATGGGCCAAAAGCCCTTAGCCATCATTCGGTAGCCGAAGCCTTGCTGCTTTTCCTGGAGAGCCTGCCAGAGCCCGTCATCTGCTACAGCGCCTACCATAACTGCTTGGAGTGTTCTGGCAACTACACAGCAAGTAAACAGGTGAGGGGAAGCACTGAGCATCAGCATACACAAGCTGTAGCCCCAGGCCTCCTGGGGCCTGAGGGAACAGAGCAGTCACAGCCCCTCACATGTTTCTAATATCTTAGAAACTTACCTTATCTTTCCTTCCCAAACCTGTTTTTCCTCTCCTCCCTTTTTTCTTTTAATGGCATCACACTTAATTGTAGTGACTCAACCCAGAAACCTGAGTCATTTCTGACTCCTCCATTTCTCACCTCCCACATGCCTAGTCCCCTTGGTCTACCACCCATCTTTTTTCTTCCGTTCTCCTTCCACTTGCCTTGGTGCAAGGCCCTGCGTTCAGGCTCTCCCTCTGCTGATTTGTTTCATATACTGCCATTAGGTTGTGTTCTAAAGCTCTCGTGTTACTGTTGGTCAAAGACCATACTTGGCTTTCTATTGCCAATGAATGATTTTCTTAAACATTCAAGACTTTCTATGATCTACTCTAGTTGCTCACATATATAACAGAATCATCTAGAAAACCTGCTAATAATACAGGTGCTAAAGCCTCATCCCACATTCACTGAATCAAAATCTCTTTTGGAATATACTTTGTACAAACTTCCTAACTGATTCTCCTGTGCAGATAGATGGAGTACTCACTGAATTCTAGCCTGATCCCTTCCAGGCTTAGCGCCTCTTCAGTTATGCTCCTGCCAACAATGACTTCACACAAAGTGCTCTCTCCTTATTTCATTGTTTTCCTTCTCTTGTCCTTTTTTATGCTTTCTTTTGTCCTAAAAACCCTAGTTCTTACCTCTGCAAGTCCAGTCTTGTCTTATATTCAAGACCTATGTCTTCTATTTCCTTAAGTCTTTGGAGAGCACATAGTTAGAAGTTTGACCTCTAAATCCATATAGTACTTGATTTGTGCTTCTCTCTCTCTCTTTTTATCTGTGCTTCTCTTTTGGCACTTGTGCCAAATGGTAAGTGGTCAAGGTTTTCTGTGCACAGTCTTATTCATGTACGTGGATCATGTACTCAATTCCTGGAATATAGCAGACACTTATTTAATTGAATGAATAAAAAGGCAAATCCCAATTCTGCCTCTTTCAGGTCATTTCTACTCTCCCCACATTCCACAAAAATGTCTTCAACTACTTGCTGGCGTTTTTGCGACAGTTGCTGGAAAATTCAGAAAAAAATCATTTGGATGAGAATATTCTAGGTAAGTAGCCAGGTGTCTGTGAGAAGCATCTCTGCAAGCTGAGAGACTCATTATAAGAAATGTGGTTGTGGAAGGTCCCAAGTCCACTAATACAACTAAAATCTCAAGTTCTGGGCAAAGTTTACCCTCAAACAGGATTTAAAGCAGAAAATTTGTTTTTGGGGACCCTTCCCCATTCATAACAACACAAAAAAATTAGTACCTTCTTTTGCTGAATCATTTGTTTTCTGTGTTTTTCATGCAGCTAGCATATTTGGCAGCTTACTGCTTCGAAACCCAGCTGGTCAACAAAAGCTTGAAATGGCAGAGAAGAAGGCTCAAGAATTTATTCACCAGTTCCTCTGCAACTCACCCTGAGCCTCTCTGTCTCTTCTATTTTACCGGAAGCATCCAATTACCAGTCCCACCTGTTTCCGTTGGAGAGTGGCCTTCGGAGGACGTGAGGCCACTTGGAAGCTAGAGTGGCAACTGCCAGCTTCCTGAGCCCAGGCCATTCCCCCCACCATGGCTATCACCCTTCGTGCTGCTGCGAGTTGTGAGGACATGAGAGAAACCCACCACAATAAAACTGACATGCAATGTTCAACTTTAGTTAATTTAACACAGATAGATTATTTTTTTTTAAAGATTTTTAAAAAATTGATTTTTTTAGGGGGTAGGGGGTAACGTGGGATAAGGACACATATGTAATATCTTAATAAAAAATATATTTAAAAAAATTGATTTTTTTAGAGAGACAGGGAGGAGGGAGAGAAACATCAATACGCTGCCTTCTGCCTGATCTCCCCCCCCCCCCTTCCCCCAGGGATGGAGCCCCCAACCCGGGCATGTGCCAGAGATGGAACCAGAAACCTTTTGGTGCACAGGACAATGCCCAACCAGTCAGGGCTCTATTTTTTTTTTTAATGTTTAAATAACTGTACTTGTGCTCACTCAGTCTGTCTCCAGGGCATAGTCAGTGCCTTCCCTGTCACCTGGGCTGAGCTCCCCATGATCAGATATTTGAACACACTTTGGAACTGAAAGGAGAATAAGTTGACTTGGACGACAAGAATGTGAGGCAGCTGCAGGGTAAATAGGCTATAGCCACCCAGATGCTTCTAGCACGCTGTCTGTGTACATGTGTACATGCAGATGCAAACCCTATTCCCTTTCCTGCTCAGATGTGCAACACCTCTGGGGCTGGCCACTCAGCCACGGCGGTCAATACAGTGGCTTGAAAATGAAAATACGGAAGAAATTGGTGTTCTGGTTAAACAAGTGGGACTTTCTGGGCCAGCAAATTCTCCAAACTGTTTTGATGCATTCCCTCTCTCATATGTGTAATATATTTTAATGATAAATGTATTTTTAACAGTGGTTGTTTGTGTTTTTATTTCTTAAGAGATGGCAGTTCTCTGCAGCAGGACTTTTGCAGCGTAAGCATTGGGTGGCTGGTCAGGGGCCAGAGAGAGATTTGCCTGGCATCTGGTGGGTGCAGTCACTATTCACATTTTTCAAGCAAGAGATGGGACAGGCATGGCCTGAACCCCTTGACTGGTGGTCTAGTCTCTGGGGGTTGTTGCCCTTGGGATATTCCATACAAGTAGCTTAGGGGAAAAACAGGTGCTGGCTGCTGGGATGCTCTAACAGCTGGATCTTCCAGGGATTTAGAAAATTGTAGAGCATAATGACGTCATAATCAAAATTGCTTCTTGGGCCCTGAAACACCACTACTTGGCATTGTAAAACGTGACTTACTAGGAGGTACCAGCCAGTAGCATGACGATGTGAGCCATTGGGAATGGCCAGTAGGTGGCGCTGACCGCCCCGGCGCGAGTCCGGCTGGGAACCCACAGTCCTCGGCCTGGGAAAGTCGGACAGACCGCGGGGCAGGAGCGAGCGACTGCGCTCCTGTGAGCGCACGCGCGGGGGAGAGGCGGCGGCGGGCTCTGGCCTCTCGGCGGGGCTGGGAATACTCCCTAGTTCCGCCCTTCAGGTTCAATCTTCCTTTCTCGGACCCTCCGGCTTATGTTCATTAACTTTGCTGGGTGATGAGGAGAAGCTGGGGCCACAGAGAAATGGCGGGAGTGCCATGCTCCCCCTGCGGGTCCCAGCCGGAATTCGGATACCTAACTGCGGTCTTTTCTGTGGCGGTGGTGGCTGCCATGGCGAAGGCGGCAGCGCAAGCCGGACCGAAGCAGTTTCGGCTTAGTGTAGGGGCTCGATCCCCTTTCCCTGCGTCTGGTGCCGCGGGAGAGACGCCCTGACGGACACGGCGCGCACTTCCCTGCGCGGGATCCGCTCACCGTCCGGCTACGTCGCCAGGCGCCCCGCCCTCCCGCTCGCCAATTGGAGGCTCGAGCTCGGCCCCTACACCCCCTACACCAACCAGCTGCGCCAGGGAGAGGGCGAAAACCCGGCTCTCCCTCCTTTCCTCCCGGGAAGCGGAAGCGGAAATTGCCCCTCGGGGGAAGGGTGGGGGGCAATCATGGTGCCGCTGGGGAGAGGAGAAGCTGTCTGTTGCCGCCGTTGCCGGGAGCCGCGGAGGTAAAAGGCGGAACTAGACGCGGCCTGGGCTGGGGACTTCCCGGGGGGCGCGGGACTTAGGCTCCCTCCTGAAGCATTTCCCAGCAGAGACCCCAGTCCGGTCACCATAGAGACCCCACCCCTCCTCTGTTTCCATGGGGATGGGTATCCAGCCCCCTCCCCTGTTTCCATGGAGACCGGACCCTGCCCCTCTTCGCCAGGGTCGGAGCCCCCCAGCCTGTCTTCAGATTTTCCGAGCAGCCCAGGCTGGGAGCTCTCCCAGGCAGGTTCCTTTCCCAGCCTCCTCTCAGGGGTGCTGTTTGTACTCCTCGTTTGCCATCGTCAAACCTTCTGGTCTTGTTTGTTTCGGACAGTTGGTCTCTGTTTGCCGCCGACGGCGCCTGGGCAGCCCGGTGGGGCCCCGTGCGCTTCTCTCTCCTCACAGATGCAGCGAAATGTGCATCTACCGGGTTGCGTAAGCCAGAGCAGGGGGTCGGGCGGGTTCTTCCCTCGGCCTGTCTCTGGTAACTGTCTCTCTGTCTAGCGGCCCCACTACGTAAAAGGTTCACTTTCTAATCCAGAGCAGAAGAGAAAGATAAAGTGCAAGTCCAGGCTGAAAACCAAAAGTGATGGGATTCTTTTTTCAGTTCTCTGTTCTGCCCGCCAAACTCACATTTGTAGAACCTCAGTGTTTGCAGGTAAATCACTATTCCAAAACGGGACAGCTTCACGTTTGGTATTTTTCCCAAGAGAGCAAATCTTCCCGAGAGAGAGTATCTGCAGGTCTTCCATTCATTTAGCGTGACATCTCCTGGACTCCTGGTGTCAGTGTACTGTG
>NW_005871308.1:1428317-1443471 GCF_000147115.1 Myotis lucifugus
CAGTCTCACCTTATGCATAAGAAAAATGGGGCACAGGACAGTTCCCCACGTAGTTAGTGGCAAAGATGGAAATTGTAGGTGGGTGACCCTGCCTCCAAAACTCTGCTCCTTCCGCCATAGACTGCACTGCCTCCTGGTCTGATTTGGGGTCATATTTGAGTGAGGTTTCCTTACTTTTAAGATTTATGGCAACTCAGACTTGAAGCAGTTTGCCCCTAAGTCCCCTTTAGGTATTTTGACCAACCTTCCAATTGTTTGGCAGTAAAGCACATTTGGAAGGTCTTGTGAAATGCTACTTTTTACTTCAGTGTTTTGTTGTTGTTTTTTAAAGGCATTGCTTTTAAAATGACTTGATGGTTTCAAAGTAAAACTTAAAAAGTTATTCCCAGGGAAGATGATTTTTCCTTTACTTCGACCTGGTCTTGAAAGGAGAGGAAAACAGCCCTGTGGTCGCTGAGAAGGTCCCGAGGTGCTGGTGTGGCTCTCACTCTGGTTTGTTCTATTGCAGACAAGTCATTACTTTTCCATTTCTCACAACTGGGCTGAGCACAATTGAACCATGGGGGAACACAGTCCAGATAACAACATCATCTACTTTGAGGCAGACGAAGATGAGCTGACCCCTGATGACAGGATGCTCAGGTTTGTGGATAAAAACGGACTGGTGCCTTCCTCATCTGGAACTGTGTACGATAGGACAACTGTTCTTATTGAGCAGGACCCTGGCACTTTGGAGGATGAAGATGATGATGGACAGTGTGGAGAACCCTTGCCTTTTCTAGTAGGGGGTGAAGAGGGCTTTCATCTAATAGATCATGAAGCAATGTCCCAGGGTTATGTGCAACACATTATCTCACCAGATCAGATTCATTTAACAATAAACCCTGGTTCCACGCCCATGCCAAGAAATATCGAAGGTGCAACCCCTCACTCTGCAGTCGGAATGTCCAGAAACAAAACGTAAAGAAGTAAGTAAAGCGGTGGGTGAGGGCTCAGTTTGGCTTTGGGGAAAGTCCTTACACAGCTCTTGGTGGCAATTTTAGCGAGAAGGAAAGGAGTCTGTGCCATCAGGACCTACAATGGCTTTCTTGTCAATAATTCATGTTTCACGTTTTGTTGTGACTGTGGAACTTTCGGTTTGTAAGGCTACATTGAAATTTGGGAAAACGAAAGTATAATGTTTCTCATATTCCTCCCCAAATGATAAATAAAATAGAAATCTCACTGAAGTACATTTATATTTCTGATGCTGGAATGACTAGATCTGGCTTACCTCTGGGTTACATATAAATGACTTGTTTTGGAGATGGAGTATCTGCTGGAATATGTTTTTTTAGTGAATGTTGAATGAATAATAAAGGCTAGTTTTCTTTCATAAGAAATTTAGGCAAGAGACTCTAAATGAGAGCAGGTTATCTAAAATAAGTTTTCATGCTTTTATTTAGCTAGTGTTGAGTAAGGTAATGCATGTCACAGTGTTTTGGAAACTGAAACATTGTACAGGTGGTGATTATTAGCAGAATAAAAGATGTGGTTTAAAGGTAGTGATATACATTATATAAGAACTAATTGAAGGTCAATTAGAAAAAAATAGATCACTGGTAGTTGCAATGCAGGGACTAAATGTAAAATGTTACCAAATAGACATAGGGTAAATTGTTTGGCAAAATAGTTTTCTGTTGTAATGAAGGTCTTGAAATGGGGCATTCATGACATATGGCTTTTCCTTTAGCCTTAGGATATCAGAGCTGGAAGGAGCCCTAGAGAGACCATCTTGTCCCACCTCCTTACCCCAAGCAGTAATCTCTATAGCATCTCTGACATCAGTTTCCCTGGTCTCTGCTTGACCACTTCCAGAATGAGGAGGGCACAGTGTTTCACGGCTCAGCCTAATAGATTTGTTGGCCAGCTCTGATTGTTAGAAAGCTGTTACTTGTATGGAGCCAAAATCGGCCTTCCTGCAGTTGCCCACTCCTTCCTAGTTCTGCCTTCCTGAACAACAGCAAGTTAAGCCTTCCTTTCGAAGGACAACCCATCAGATATTTAAAGATCATGGATTTCTCTTCATCTTCACCTGTACAGGCTAAACACCTCCATTTATTTGAAGATCCCTCTTATGACATTTTCCCCCTTGCTTGTCATCAGCTTGGTCACCTTTAATTGTATGAATTTCAGTTTCCAAATTCCTCTTAAAATTCATAATTGAGCATAATCTCACAAGTGTAAGTCCACTAGCACTGAATACTGTGTGACTCATCTCTTGATCTGGACACTGTACTACAATTACTATATAGTATGTATTTTATTAATAACGACATCATACTCTCAGCTTGTACTTGGAAACCTCCAGACTAGTGATTCTTATTTGGGGCAATTCTGTCCCCAGGATACATCTGGCAATGTCTGGAGACATTTTTGGTTGTCACCTGGGGGAAGTGCTATCGGAATCTCATAGGTAGCATCCAAAGATCCTGTTAAATATTTCACAATGCACAGGACAGCCCACCCACAACAAAGAATTATATGGCCCGCCCGGCCAAGTGTGGCTCAGTGGTTGAACTTTGACCTATGAACCAGGAGGTCACTGTTCGATTCCAGGTCAAGGCACATGTGCAGGTTGCGGGCTTGATCCCCAGTAGGGGGCGTGCAGAAGGCAGCCAATTGATGATTCTCTCTTATCATTGATGTTTCTAGCTCTAGCCTCTCTCTTCCTCTCTGAAATCAGTAAAAAAAAATTTTAAATTAAAAAAAGAATTATGTGGCCCCAAATGTCAATTGTCTATGTTCCAGTAAAACTTTATTTACAAATGGGCAGTGGGCTGAATTTGGCCCACTGGCTGTAGTGTGGACTAGAACATACGAGTAGTAGTAGATAAAGGTGGAAAGATAGTAGAGATCAAGATAGGGAAGGCAGTGGTAGCATGCTAAGGGGTTTGGACTGTATTCTGGAACTAGAGGGAAACCATGAAGGTGTCTGAGCCAAGGAGTGATATGGTTAGAGTGGCCTTTTTAAAAAGGTTGCTCTGGTAACTGGTTTCTTGACTGCCCAGACAGGAGATAGTTGTAGTTTAGGTTTGGGGTTTCATTTGAGTCTGATGAAGGATAGTGGCCTTTTATGTGGAGAAAATCGAGAGCTTTTCTTGCAGTATAAGAGAACTTGGTATATTATGAGAGTCTGAAGATTGAGTCATGAATTGGGTATGATTCAAAGGATTCATCCAATTTTCCAAGTGTGTTGAGTTTCTCCTCTGTCTTAGCATAGGGGCCACACAGATGATTGGCAGAACTTCAAGTCTAGGTAGCGCGCTAAGTGGTTAGAGTCCACTGTGATAGGTCCTTTAACAGAGGCATATTCACAGTGCTGTGTGCATGCTGAGGAAAAAGCAGCTGACTCTGCTGGCCCCTGTCCCCTCTGGGAATGGCGATTCCATAACAGAATTCAAGAAGACAAGAAGAGGAGAAATTGATGAGTTTGTTTGGAGTATGTTAAATGCACAGTCCTTGGGGAAAATGAAGGTGAACATGTTGAGAAGTCCATTGGAACTATGAATCTTAAGTCGAGGAAATGGCTTGAGATGAGAATTGTGGATCCATGAAAGGACAGTAGTTCAGACTACTGAGTTTACTCAGGGGAGAAGTAAGAGTTGATCTGAGAATTTAAGGGTTAGAAAGAGAACCATAGATCACATAAAGAGAGAGAGATGGGTGGAAGGCAGTGTTGTGGAAGCCGAGGGAAGAGCGTTCCAGGCTGTGTGAATATTTCTGTGTGACCCTGCAGAGGGATTGAAGGGCCCAAGAGAAGCCATTGGTTCTGCTATCTGCACAGTTGATCACATCATGAGAAGATGTTCAGTAGAGCCCTGGGGGCTGAAGCCAGATTTTGAGTTTTGAGTGATGGAGAAATAGGTGGGTGGTGAGGAAAGGGGAGGCAGGAAGTGTCAAGTTTGTATGTGTGTGTGTTTAAATATGGTAGTTGGAGGAAGAGTGTTAAGGCAGTAGTAACTCAAGGGGATTGAATCATTTCTAGCACAAAAAATCTGACATAGTTTAGGGCCCATCAGTGTTAATGATTACTAGTGAAAGTGTTTCAAGAGCAAATGTTAGGGAAACATTAAATCAGGACAGAGATTTGATTATTACAGGATTTCTCAGAGCTTTTGATGTGCTAATAACTAAGAAGGAAGGAAAGGCAGAGTTCTCCAAATGTTTTGAACTTGGGAGACTATTTTTCAGTTTCATTCCCAGAGTCAGTGTTTTGGGGAACACATTTTGGGATATGCTGATCTAGACAGAAGAGGACGCGGTAGGGAGGGAATGATTATGCAATCAGTGATATGAGCTGTCACTTTCCCACTTTGCACTACTGGCAAGCCTGATTTACTGTTCATGTCTCAGTCATTGATAATCATGTTGAGTAGGACAAGGTCAAGGGTATTACTAGTATGAACCCTTGTTCAGTGTACTGTGGATTTAGCTCACTGACTTTCCCCCTCACCACATTTTTCCATTCAATCGATGAGGCCTACATGGAAGATTCTATAACCTGTTTTTGAATTCAATAGGTGTGGGGTAGGTTGGGGATTGAGAGAGAAGCAGCAGTGGCTTTTAGTCTTTTAAAATCTTGCTAAGGACCAGGCATTCAGGAGACTTGTGAAGTACCTTAGCTTTTGCTTTCACAGTGATTTTATTTTTTTTGGCATTTAAGTCCATTTTATAAACTTGTTTGGTAACACTCTTCATGATTCTTTACTCCCCCCTCCCTTCTTTTTTTAAACTTAGTCTTTTTCTCCATTTCCCATTCTCTTACTCTTAAGAAATCTAATCATTTGAAAACTAGTTAGTCTTCTTGGCTTCTTAGGCAGCTTATTTTTCTGAGTCAGATTTTAGCCTGAATTTCCTGTTTACCCCGATTGTGCCATTGCTTTCTGTTGTGTGTAGTTGGCTTACCTATTACAGTCATGTGCCCCATAACAATGTTTCTGTCAAGAGGGACCTGTCAACATAGAGCCGGTGGTTCCTTAAGATTGTAATGGAGCTGCAATGTATTGTAGAATTGTATACCTGTAACCCATATAATTTAATTAACCAATGTCACCCCATTACATTAACAAAAAAGATTATAATGGAACTGAAAAATTCCTATTGTCTAGTTGCTCCTAGGCTACAAGCCTATATAGCATGTTACTGTACAAAACATGAGATTAAATCAAGCACAGGAGAATGTGATGCAATCAAGATATACAGTAAACACGAGATGTGTGAGACTGCTGCTAGCCTAACATAGCATACTGTTTTACAGCAAACTTTTTTTTGTATAAAGAGTACATCCTAAAATAACAATAAAAAGTATAGTATAGTAAATATGTAAACCAGTAACATAGTCGTTTATTGTCATTATGAAGTACTATGTACTGTACATCATTGTATGTGCTGTGCTTTTATATGACTGGCTGTGTAGTTTGTGTATTCCAGCAACACCACTTGTAGCCTGGGTGTGCAGTAGGCTAGATTTGTGTAAGTGCACTCTATGATGTTTGCCAACAAAGAAATCGCCGAAGGACGCATTTCTCAGAACAAAGTCTCGTCATTAAGCAGCGCATGGCGGTACTTCATTGCTTTTTCCACATGCTTGCCTTGTACAGAAATAAACCAACCAGAGCCTTGCTACAGACACTGTCTTTTCCTTCCACAGGGACACTGGTCATTCTGACTCTAATTTCGTGTATCTTATTCTCATACTTGCTGTTTTACTATGCCTACCTGTTGGTTTGGTAGCTTTGAAAAATTTCCAAAGTAGTGTTACTCTGTTCCAGATCAGCATTCTTAAGAGTTGCTCCCAAACTTGAATCTCTGCCCTTCCTGAGAACCTGCCAGGACTAATACTGTGCTGTGAACATTTTCATGTTCATCCATCTCTGTTTGAAACACATTGGTGAACATAATGCACAACCACATGTTGTAGTGCTGCCCCCAAAGCCCCCTACCCCTGTGGCTTACCGACCTTGTCACTTTTCTGCTGAATAGTTGTCGGAAACGTGTGAAGAAAGCCAGCAATCATATACCGAATATGTTGTTCTTGTACCAAAGTATTCCAGTGCACTGATTGAGAAGGAGTATCTTTTTCTACCGAGAAGCACAGTTACAGTGGTGCTTTATGAATTAGGCTGCTTGCTATATTGGTTAGTGACAAAAGGAGACTTATTTTTTCTAGTGTGACAAATGGGAAGTAGAAGAGTAAGGGGGGAAATCTGACTCCAGGGTTTCAGAGCCTTTTTGCAGTGGGACCTTTACTTTGGGATACTTACTTCCAATTCCTCGTTCCTCATTATCAGTCCCTTGGGCTGTGGAATGATCGGTCCACTCAAACCAGGAGGGTGCTGGCTTTCCCAGAGGGGAACCGGCCACTTTCCTTCTTTGTATAAACCAGTGGTTCCCAAACTTATTTGGCCTACCGCCCCCTTTCCAGGAAAAATATTACTCAGCGCCCCCTGGAAATTAATTTTTTTTAAATTTTAATAGCAATTAAACAGAAAGATATATGTATTAATGTTTCTACCTTTTTCATAAAATATAGTAAAGAAAGGTGTAAATTAGAAACATTGAAGTTTGAAATTATGAAACTATTTATTGAACTCAGAATAGAAAGGTAATACAAAAAAAGTTAAAACAAATGCACCTGTGGCCATCACCGCCCCCCTGGATCGCTGCAGCGCCCACCAGGGGGCGGTAGCGCCCACTTTGGGAATCACTGGTATAAACTATCATTATGTTTTTGTACAGGTTCCTTCTGAACTCCCATGGAATTGCCATTGAGAACTAGGAAAGACAGAGACAGTTTTTGCTTGAAATTCTAGAGTTAAGGATCCATTCATTCTTTCCACAGCTTTTACTTGTTGGGTATCTACTTTTGTCAAATAGTTTCTCTCCAGGACTTAGAATCCAGTATGGAAACTGCTAGAAGCTGTATATACAAAGTTCCGTAGGAGTCCAGGGCTGGAAGCATTTTCCCGTTTACCACCAGATGAAGCTGTTGTAGCGCTGTCCCCTGCAAGCCTGCATGTGTGTTACATACCTCTCCCCGTCATCAGCATTTCCCTCACTGGGGCTTGCTGGCCTGGAAAAGGGACAAGGGTGGTTTTCCAACATGGTGCTGCAGGAATAACAGGTCTCAGATGTACATGTTATGTAGGCTGTACCTGTTGGGTTTTGCTAAAATGTTGCTATTGTGGAACATTGGAGAAAGAATTTGTATTTTCATGTCTTTCTCTTATTTAAACCAAGCTTATTCTTAAAATTGTTTTTTCTTGATTTGCACAGGGATAACTTAGACCTTGGTTCCATCTTTGTTTTGGTATATACGATATGGCCTTAGACAAGTTGCTCTGTTACCACTCTTGTAAAATTGAAATAAAAATATCTCATTGCATTTTGTGCAGACGAAATGACATTTATTCATAATAAATATACAACACTCTAAGCATAAAACATTTAGCTTAATGTCTGGTTCATCGTGGTTGTTCAGTGAATGTTTATTTACTTCTCTTTCTTGTTGGCCCACATGGTTCTTGAAGGAGGTTGGGAGGTAATTTCCAGTTTAAGAAGAGTTTACATTGGTCTCTGGTAGGAACTCCTAGGGAAGCATTTTCTCCTTAAAACAAAGTTATAAATTTTGGTTAGGTTCCAGGACAGTCTGCAGAAGTCCCGATAACTCGTAATTAGCTCAACTGTCATGTGAATACCACTATGGAATGTGAACCATGGTTTATAACCATGTTTTTAAATGAGAACAGGTTTGTAGTCCTACTGCAGGGTTCCAGCCTTGGCCACAGCTAATCCTCTGCTCTCCCACTCGGCTCCCTTTGACTTCCTTAGCACCCAGGCCACTGATAGATACAGCGGAGCCTTGTTTCTCGAACAACTCCCATCTCGAACAATTCGCTTCTCAACCGGACAGCCCTTTCATGCTGATACCTGTATGATGAGTCATGCATCTCTCAGGTGACAGATAAAGGAGAGAATGCGAAAATATGAGTCAGTTTACCACAGTTAAAATCTCAGGATATTGTGCTGTGAATATTTTTGTGTTTTTTTGCTTTTGATGCTACTTATAATTATTGTAAAATTTTCATCTTTACTGTATTTCCTTTCCTTTTTGTTAAATTTACATTTCATGTTCTTTTTGTTTTTAAAGTGTTTATTATAGGTTAAACAGTATAATAGACATGTACTGTTTATAAGAAAGGTTAAAATAAGGAATCATTTGGGGTTCTGGAACAGATTAATTCAATTTACATTATTTCTAATGGGAAAAAATGATTTGATTTTCGAACAGCCTTCAGGAACAAATTAAGTTTGAGAAACGAGGTTCCACCGTACTTCCACAGTGGGCAGTTGGGACACCAGGCAAAGCTGAGGCTCTTAAAGCTAAAGAATGAGGACTCCTGTTCTGTGGCAGTAGCAGTGGGAGAGGGTGCGATGGCTTGCGTCTGTTGAGTGCCTGCTATATGGGAGTTGCTGTATCAAGGGCTTTAATATAGTTTTGTATTTGATTTTCATAACAATCTTATAAATAAGTACTATTGACCCTCATTTTACAGGTGAAAAAACTGAGACTTAGAAACATACCATTAGCAAGTGGTAAACTGAGATTTGAACTGAGGACTTTCTGCATGCCAAAGCCTGTCTATGCCTTTCTAGCATAGTACACTATTTTTGCAAAGATGGGGAGAAAGGACACAGACCTGTTAGCTGTGAAAAGGGCTGAGAAATTAGGGGCAGCACAATGCCATTAGTTCTAAGGGTGAAAGGTTAAGGAGTGGGAACAGCTGTCTGAATGTAGCTCTGTGGTGGACAGTGGGCGGCCTGGTGAAGAAATGAGGTCAGTTCACAGCTCTTCTACTTCTCCTTTGAGCTCTGGTTGTACAGGATGTGTGGAAGGAATGAGATCAGTGCCAGCAGAGGAGCAGGGTTCGTATCAGGGAGAGGGAAGGGGAAGTCCCTAGTGATGGGGAGGGAAGGGCAGCTCCTTCAGCCACAGTATGCCAGCCAGTCATTCATTTGTAAGAATGTTCATATGCTGGGTGCTCAGAATCAGAGACTCCACTCCTTAGTATGGGCTGTTAATGTGTGTAGAGTTAATTTTCTCAGACTCAGACCCAGCTTTTTGTTCTTTTCGGAAATTTTTTAAGCATTGTCTCCTGGAGTTCTGGGTTTTAATTTTCTCATTTTTGCTTATTTCATTCACCTTTCTTTTTCTGATTCTGTGGACTTAACAAAGGCAATCATCTTTGATAGATGTTTCTCTATTCTAGAACTACTTAGCACACTTTGTAAAGCAACATCAGTTCTCTGAAAGCTCATGCTTCCTGCCCGTTACTAGCATCAGACCCCATCCTCAGTGAGCCCAAGCCGTGCTCTCTCCAAGCTCCTTAATCCACAACCCTCTTTGAAGGCTATGTAGGAACATTAAAGTGATGCAGTTCTCACGCTCTTTTGGAGAAACATCATCTGTTGGAATCTTCAATGACATGTTCATATTGTATATACTCTTACTTAATTTTGATAGGCAAATTAATTATGAGTCACCTCTCCCTCAAGTTCTTTGACGTTAGCTTGGGCATCACCTCTTTGAGCAGCTTATCTTAATCATTCCCCAGTCTAATTTAAATGCTTTTTCTCTACATTTCTCTATATTCTGACATCCATTTATCAGCACATTTTTTTGTACCATCTTGCTCTTTGTTTGAATCTCTTCTTCATTTTGAGCTCCTTGAGAGCAGGGGTTATTTGTCCTGTATTCCTAGCACATGGGACAGTAGAATTTCTGGAACATATTTTTTTTAATGCATGCATGCATGATATCCTTAATTGTGTTTAAGTATACCACATGTTGCAATACCTTCTCTATGTAACCAGGAAAACGTACATGGTTTTTTTGCAACTTCCTGTTCTGATCCAGTTTGAGGAGGTTTTGCTTTTCCTTTTTGTGAAATCTGGTGCTGTTTAAAATGATTCTGAAAGTCAGAATAGCGACTTCCATTTACTGGCTCCCTCCAAATGGAGTGAGAGATTACTCGTTTATTTAGCATTTTATGAGGGAGTAGGCATTTGCTTTGACAGTCAGCCATTTCTCCCACCTTTAAATACAAATATCATCCTAGTCTCTACCCCCTCCTAATTCTCCTGTCTCTCTCTCTCTCTTTTCTCAGCCAAGTTACTTTTTAAAAAAATTTTTAAGTATTTATTTTCTCACATACTTTTTATTATGTAGTGTCCATGATTGACAACAATTGTGAACATATGACAATAGAGTATGCATGGTACAATTTTATGAGTATGTAGAAAGGAGCTCCAGAAATTAACATCTGGAAGTTGGTCCTGGCCCCAGCATTTAATCTAACTCATGGCCTATCCTCGCCAGGTGGCTCATTTGGTTGGGCATGGTCTTATACACCTAAAGGTTGTGGGTTCGATTCCCAGTCAGCGCATGTACCAAGGTTGCAGGTTCGATTCTCTGTTGGGGTGCATACAGGAGGCAACTGATCAATGTTTGTTTCTCTGTCACATTAAGGTTTCTCTTACTCTCTTCCTTCTTCTCTCTCTAAAAAGCAATAAAAAACATATCCTCAGCTCTGTCCAGGTGGCTCAGTTGGTTGGAGCATCATCCCATGCACCCAAGGGTCACAGGTTAGATTTCCTATCAGAGCGCATACCTGGGTTGTGGGTTTGGTCTCCAGTCAGGACATGCATGGGAGGCAATCGATCGATGTTTCTCTATCATCTCCCTTTCCCCCTCCCCCTCTCTCAAATCAATAAACATATCCTTGGGCAAGGATTAAACAAAAACTTAGGAATATACCTGGTTAATTTAGGAAAAACCTGGGGTGGAGTTTTTCCATCCTGATGATTTTTTTCAATTTCATAGGATAAGTTATAAAAAATAACATGTTTGCTTTTCAATGTATGTTAGAATAGTGGGTTCATTTGTTAAAAGGTCGGGGTAATGTCTCTTGCCCCATAGAAAGCAATACTGGGAACCTGCTGATTTAATTTCCCCCCAAATTATATTGAGTTTCTGATTTATCTGTGTCAGTTATCCAGTGAAAATTTTCTTTTAAATTCACGGTAGACAGTATCCTGTCACCTGTGTGCTGCTTTACCACTTTCATTTCGTAGTGAGTTGGGGAACACAGATCAATTTTAATTTTTACTTGGAATTCAAACTAATTTTAGTTTAACTTGATTACAGTGAAAACACAGTAGTCTATAAAGAGCACTGCAGTATAGGGAGGCAGTAGTGGATGAGGTTGTAGATAAGAGCATGGGCTTGTGAACTTACCAGTACCTGGATTTGAATTCCAGCGCTGCCATTTCCTATCTGTGTGAACTACAGAATTCCTTGAGTCTTGTTACTTCCCTTAGTAAGCATTGCTTCACCTTTAGGACTCAACTCTACAGTTAGGTCTTTTACTAAGCGTTTTATGATCTCTCCAGGTTAAATTTCTCATTCCTCCAACTTTCTGTCTCTTCAAAAAACCAGAAGCTCAGAAAACACCTTTGAGCTTACGTTCTCCATGGCCTTGATCATCTGGTGTCAAGTGGGGACTGCCTTCCCTGACTGGGTGTGTGTTACACACTTCCAATAGATAGGATTATATTGGTTAATTACTCCTTAATAAAGCTGGGGGGGGGGGTGTTTATATGTTCTCTAGTTCACCATTTGAGAGGCTTCGGTTATAGCTGGGCACTTCGGGTGGTAATTGGTCCATCTGGATCTTTTGTTTTGTACGGGACAATGCTCTCACTAACAGAGCCACCCCGCCAGGGCCTGGCTCTTTTATTTTGAACTCTGGTTTAGGTATAAGCATTTCGAAGGCTGTGAACTTGACACATAGAAAGCCTTTATTTTATTTTATTTTTTTAAAAAATATATTTTATTGATTTTTCACAGAGAGGAAGGGAGAGGGATAGAGAGTTAGAAACATCGATGAGAGAGAAACATTGATCAGCTGCCTCCTGCACACCTCCTACTGGGGATGTGCCCGCAACCAAGGTACATGCCCTTGGCCGGAATCGAACCTGGGACCTTTCAGTCCGCAGGCTGACGCTCTATCCACTGAGCCAAACCAGTTAGGGCAGAAAGCCTTTAATAAGTACTCATGGAATTGAATTGAATGGAGTAAAACCTTTCCTAACCAGATTTTGCCTTTTTCTACCTTTACTTCAGTTATTAATTTAATTAGATCATGCTGTTTATTTTGCATATTATTCTTCATAGCATAGAACATCGTAGTTGAAGGAACTGATCAACTCTTTCTAAAGACAGAGAAAGAAAGGAAGTGTATTTCAAGTATGGTAGAGACACATTTCCTAGCTATAATATTTGTTAGGAATGGATTATTATGAGATGACGTTGCATCCTTTTATTTAAAAATCTTCTATGCAATTAGCATAATCAAGCACCTTCTTGAAGACAGAGGGAAGAGCAACATTGAATTCCTTATGAGTTTATACAGTGCAGCAGTGAATGATCAGAATGTTTCATAAAATTTTGACATCTAATATATAGTGTAAACATATTAACTTTAAGACATTATAGGTTTAGGCAGAATTTGAGGACAACTGTTAATCAGCAGGTGCACAGCTTTTGCAAAAAAAATGTAGAATTTGTCATTTCATAATTTGCTTCTCTATCAAAAACAGCTGTCGCAGCCGAGTTTATTGAAAAATTAGTTCTATTCATTGTCTCCAGCTTCTTGCTTTTCTCTGATTTCTCAGCCCATTACATTCTGGTTTCTGTTCCTACTCCTCCAATGAAGCTAGTCTTGCTGGGGCAATTATGACTTTGTGAATTGGCCAAATCCAAGAAATGCTTATCAGTCATCTCTGCCACATTGGACCTAGTTAACATCTTCCTTGAAACTCTGTTCCTTTGTCACTTGTAGTCCTTGTTAGTAGTTTTCTCAGCATCAAGTCCTGCTGGTTTTATTTTGTTCATTTGTTTAGTCATTTATTCCTTCATTCAACAAATATGCATTGAGTGCCACTTCTCCACAAGAGTAGGCCCTGAGGCTGTGGCAGTGACCAAGACAGGCATGACAGATGCAGTCCCTGTTCTCATGGAACCTATAGCCCAAAAGGAGAGTAGCCATTCATTCATTTAACTCAAGGAATACTTATTTAGTGCCTCCTTAGCTACTGCTGTGCCTAGCATCTAAATAGATAATGATATAAATTGTTAAATTATTTAATCTTAATGGTATTATATGATTTAAAGAAATAGAGGAAGCTATGAGAACCTATAACAAGAATACCTAGTTTGTGGTAGGAGTTGGGAGTCAATTAGGAAAGAGTTCCTTGAGGAAGGAACATTTATTTGAAACTTGAATTGGCCAAGTAAGAGTAGGGATTGAAAGGGCAGGGAGACAGGGAAGGGTAGTTAATTATTGATTGTACTGTTACCTATAAAGTTATCAGCTGTTGCAGCATCTTAAGAATGAAATTCTGCTCTTATCTTTCGTCCTTGTCATAGGCTTTACGATTGAGGCATGCAGACTCCTTGATTGCAGCACTCACAGCCCTTTTCTCTTTCCTGGTCAGTGGTTATTTTGAAATCTCTATCTGGCAGCACCAAAGAGATTTTTAGCCTTGATGGGAAGTCAAGATATACGTTTGAGTGGATAATCAATAAGTGTCCAATGAGTGGTATAGTTAAATATTGGAATTCAGAGAAGGGCACTGTCACTTAGACATGGGATGATTAACATCCCATGAGGGCTTTGGAGGTAGGTAGTGAAGCTTGAATTGAAGAGAGAGACTCAGAAAAGCAGAGAAGAAAGGAACCAGCCATTTCCAGTAGAGAAAAAGGAGAAAGCAAAGGCAGAGAAGTGGAAATGCAGTGTTGCATTTGGGGAAGGGTGTACTGTTGCCTGTAGGCCGAGACAGAGCCTACTTTGTACTGGAGTAATGCAATAGAAGATGGAAGAGGACCTACGAAGGATCTTGACTATCAGGCTAAGGAATTGGATTTATTGTTTGAGCAGAGCGATGGCATGTGTAGAACAGTTTCAGAATAAATCTGGCAGCGGGCGGCTTCAAAGCCAGGCTCCGAGACATGAGAATGCCTGGACTACTGGGCCAGTGATTCAGCGCAACAGATGTTTGTGCGGCACCTCCCTGGTGGCAGTGGGAAGGGTCAGGAATGAATAAGTGAGAGCACTTGCCTGAGGAATCCAGATTTGTGCAAGATCATATTGAAGGTTGGATAGATGAGAGAGGAGTGGGAGGGGAGACGGGAGGAGTCAGGGCCCCTCATCCCCCCACCCCCACTGGTTCTAGGGGTTGGCAAACTGTGGCCCATAGACCAGATCCATCCAGATGCCTGTTTTTGTAAAATGGTTTTTACATTTTATTTATTTACTTCTTTTGAATTATTTTATTGATTTCAGAGAAGAAGGGAGAGGAAGAGAGAGCTAGAAACATCAATGATGAAAGAATCATTGATCAGCTGCCTCCTGCACACCCCCAACAGGGACTGAGCCCACAGCCTGGGCATATGCCCTGACCGGGAATCGAACCCATCACCTCTTGGTTCCTGGGTCAACATTCAACCTCTCAACTGCTGAGCCACACTTGGCTGGGCTGGTATTTTATATTTTAAAATATCAAAATAACAGTATTTCATGATGGACGAAAATGACATGAAATTCAAATTTCATTGTCATAGCATTTTTGGAGCACAGCCTTGTCTGTCCATTTATGTATTGCCTATGGCTCCTTCCACATAGAGCAGCAGAGTTGAGTAGTTGTAACAGAGACTGCATGGCCCACAAAGCCTAAAATATTTACTGTTTGTCTCTTTACAGAAACCTTGTCCACCCTTGAGTCACACCCATCCTTATCTCATTCCTCTGTTCTCTGAAACTCAGTGTCTCTCTTCCTACCTGAAGCTTTCCTTCTACCCAGGCTTTTAAATATCCTTCTCTATGTTCCTCCCTAGATCCTCAGCTTTACTCTCTGCAGGGACCTTTCCCCTCCCAAATATGCTCAAGACATGCCTTCCTTAGAAAACAAAAACAAACACTTCTGCTGCTGGTCTCCATCTCCAGTCTGTACCTCCACGTCACCTAGGCCTGCTGACCCCAGCAGTCCATTA
>NW_005871308.1:1443849-1473387 GCF_000147115.1 Myotis lucifugus
CCTCCCCCTCATGTCTTTTTTTCTTAGAGACCCCTTTTCTTTTGTCTTCTGTGACGTTGCTCTCCTTTGCTTCTCTTCCTATTTTCCCAGCCCTTCCGCCCGCTCACCCTTCAATGGCTTCTTTCCTTGTACCATTACCTTAAACATTGGTGACTTTCATGGTCTAGCCTTTTTCCTCTTATAAGAGCTATTATTTTATTGAGTACCTACTGTATGGCAGTCACTATATTTAAATGCTTTTGCAAATTATACCTAATCCTTACAACACTAGAAAGATAGATTTTGTTTCCTCCATGTTATAACTAAGGAAAGTGAGCTCAGTAAGTTCAAGTGATTTCCCCAAGGTCATACAGTGAGGAGCCGCAGGGGCTGGATCTGAGCCTGCTGGAGTTTGCCGGTCAAGTAGGCTACTATCTGTGTACCAGACTCCTGCACAGACCTGTTTCTTAGCTTCCAGCTTGTATGTCTGACTGGCTACTAGACATTTCCGTCTGGAAGTCATAGCAGTGCCTCAACCCCAACTCCTCACCTCTCCCCCAGCCCCCATCCAGCCCCCATCCTGCCCCAAGTTGGTGGTGTGACCATCTCTTTAGTCATCCAGGCCTTTGATCTTGACTTTACCTCTCCCTGACCCCTTAGACTCCTCAGCACCCAGTTGTCACTAGAGCAGTGATGGCGAACCTGTGACATGCGTGTCAGAGGTGACATGCGAACTCATTTTTTTGGTTGATTTTTCTTTGTTAAATGGCATTTAAATATATAAGATAAATATCAAAAATATAAGTCTTTGTTTTACTATGGTTGCAAATATAAAAAAATTTCTATATGTGACACAGCACCAGAGTTAAGTTAGGGTTTTTCAAAATGCTGACACGCCGAGCTCAAAAGGTTCGCCATCACTGCCTAGAGGCTGTCATTTCCCCCCTTTAATGTCTCTAGAATTCATCTCTCACATTGTCCCCTGTTACTTCCCTAGTTCAGATTCTTGTCATCTCTCTACAGAACTGTTGTCCTCTTCTCCTAATCTTTCCCTTCTACTCCAGTCTATCCTCCACAGAACACCAGAATGTTCTCCTAAACCCCAGATCTGGGTGTCTCGCTGTCTTCGTTAAAACCTGTTAATGGCTCCCCGTTGTCCTATTTCTCTACTCCATAGCTTAACTGAGGAGGCTTTGCCTTTTTTTTTTTTCTAGAGTCTTCTCCTTCCAGTCTTTCGCATAATATAAGAGTTTTTGTGGTTCCCTGAACCAAAAAACGCATTCATTTCTCCATGCAGTTCCCAAGGTGTTAGTTACCTCTTTCTGGAATGTCCTTCTTCCCGGTTTGTCTGAGGAAGGCCTTTTCACTTTGTTCCTTAAAAAATAGACTTTAACAGGCAAGCAAAAAGACACCCTCAGTTCAGAGTACCTTGGTCTCTGAGCCTCACTGATTTCCAGTCTTTCTGAGAGGGGTTAGTTTTCCCTTTTTTATGCTCCCAAGCACCGTGTGTCTGTTGTTAGGCTCAGCCTGGTGTATAATAATTTGTGCACGTCTGCCTCCTTAAAATGGGCATTTCTTAAAGGCAGAGATTTTGGTCTTGCTTTTTCTTATGTGTGATAACTAGCTTGTTGGTTGGGACATAGTAGTTCAGTAACTGCTGAATGAGTAACACCAGTGTCGTTAGTAACACTACTATAAACGGAGGCTTTGGAGGAAGGGTTAAAGGAAGAAGATTTTGCTAAAGCTGAAGAGTAGACAGTACTAGCACCCTGAGAGGTACAGCATCGGAGAATTTACAGAGTATTTTCACAAATGTTTTATCATCTTCTGTTCCACTCAAAGAAAAGCACTGTGAGACAGTCAGGGCAGGCATTAATATTCGTACTTTAGAAATAAGGACCTGAAACTCAGAGAAGTGAAATGAGGTGCTCAAAGTCTTAACATAAGTGCCAGAATTCAGTCTTCTCCGGCCAAGTCGAATGCTGCTTCCTCTGCACCAGTGTAGAGGTGGGGCAGTTTGGGAATAAACCTACGTTTAGAGGTTAAAGGAAAGGAGTGGCTAAGAGATGATAAAGAGAGCCCCAAGGAACTACTGTGTGATATAGGACAAATTTTCAGGAGAGGGCATCAGCCTTGAGATCTTTTTGCAAATGAAGGGAAGTGGGGAGGGATAAAGAGTTTGGCCACCAGGAATTCAAGACAGTATTTTCATAACAGCGAAGCCAGCTTGCCAGGTAGCAAGAAATACACGGGCATTGAGGGAAGTGAAGAAGGCATAAGGGAAAACTACTCTTTCAAAGAGTTTGGTGGTAAAAGGAAATCCAGAGTCTAGCAGTTTGATAAATGTCAGGCTCTGAGAAATTCATGATACATTGTTTTCATTTTGTAGACTTGAAAATATTCAGTGGAAACTATGCTAGTATGTACCTGCTAATATGCATATGACTGAATATGTAAATTTTAGGATGTTTTAGACTCAATTTAACATTGGTCAGTTCCAATCAAGATATAGTGCCATAGGACAGGATGTTTGACTTAAACTGAAGTAAAATTTTGTTTTTTGTTTTGTTTTGTTAATCCTCATCCGAGGGCAATTTTCTATTGATTTTTAGAGAGTGGAAGGGAGGGAGAGAGACAGAGAGAGAGAAACATCAAAGTGAGAGAGACACATGGATTGGTTGCTTCCTGAATGCGCTCAGACCAGGGCTGGGGATAGAGCCTGCAGCCAAGGTACATGCCCTTGACCCGAATCAAACCCAGGACCCTTCCATCTGCGAGCTGACGCTCTATCTCAGGGGTCCTCAAACTTTTTAAACAGGGGGCCAGTTCACTGTCCCTCAGACCGTTGGAGGGCCGGACTATAGTTTAAAAAAACACTATGAACAAATTCCTATGCACACTGCACATATCTTATTTTGAAGTAAAAAAACAAAACGGGAACAAATACAATATTTGTATTTGCATGTGGCCCAGGACCCTTCAGTCTGCGAGCTGACGCTCTATCTACTGAGCCAAACCGGCTAGGACCAAATTTGAATATGGGTAACTGTAAGAGTGTATGCCCACCTTTAGAGGGTAGATGTATAGTAAAGTCTGCAACATCCTTCTTATATTCACTTAGAATAGTCACCTCTCTACAAGCTATCTGTTCCCCGTTACTCATTGTTTTTTGTCCAGGAGTGATTTGATCAACAGGAAGATAGCCCCGCTTTGTTGTTAGAGGCTATTTTCTGTGTTTCTGTGTCATCCACATCTCCTGGGAGCCAAGCTCAGGGGGCAGCTAGAGCCTGGGCAGCTCTTTTGTCCTGTTGCTGAGGTGTCCTCTGTCTGCCAGGTAAAGCGGTACCAGTGCACCTTTGAGGGCTGTCCCCGCACCTACAGCACAGCAGGCAACCTGCGCACCCACCAGAAGACTCACCGAGGAGAGTACACCTTTGTCTGTAACCAGGAGGGCTGCGGCAAGGCCTTCCTCACCTCCTACAGCCTCAGGATCCACGTGCGAGTGCACACGAAGGAGAAGCCATTTGAGTGCGACGTGCAGGGCTGTGAGAAGGCGTTCAACACGCTGTACAGGTCAGCTTTCCTCCCGCTGCGCCGCCAGCTCTGCCCTCGCTGTCACCATTGCACAGCTCTCCTCGCACAGCAGAGTTCCCTTTCCGGGGTTTAAAGGTTGCCTGAAAGTGATGGTACATTTGTGTTTAGATTTTATTTCTCCTGTAGTGCCATCCTGACCTGGGGATTTGAGTATTTGGCATAGAGTGCTATCTCCCCTGGCTCAGAACCTTGGTACTAAGGCTTCTGTCATTTTCATTCCTCTCTCACGTTGAGGAAGCGTACTTTCCTGAGAAATGGGGAGTGGTCCTCTTGTTAGCCTTTTCCCTTTTCCACCTTTGGTATCAGGAGACTTACTAGTCTTCAACATTGAGTGTAAAATAACACACATAACCAGAGCTAACATTTCTAAGGCGCCCACTGTGTGCAGGGCACTGTTCTGAGTGCTAATCCTCACAGCACTAATAAGTAAATGGAAGCCCAGCAAGGTAACTGGCTCAGGGTCTCATAGGAGGTGGGACCAGGATTTGAGTCCCAGGCTCCAGAGTCACGCTCATACCACTATGCTATATACTTCTCGTTGAGCAAAACATTTTGGAATATAGAATTCTGATGCACTTAATCCTTTTTTACTATTTTAAAAACATGTTTTTTAAAAAAGGAAACATATGTAATACTCTTTGTAATACTTTAAGCAATTAAAAAAAACATTTTTAATCTTATCAAGGTTATACATTCTCAATGTTTACAGAGTAGATAGCTCTAATAGGTTCGTTACAAAAGATGTACCTTCCCATTTCTCCCCCTTCACAACAACCACTTTCTACTCTTTTAGCTTAATATTTTTTTAAATATATATTTTTTATGTGATTATATCTTTTTTATAAAATATATTTTATTGATTTTTTACAGAGAGGAGGGGAGAGGGATAGAGAGTTAGAAACATCGATGAGAGAGAAACATCGATCAGCTGCCTCCTGCACGCCCCCTACTGGGGATATGCCCGCAACCAAGGTACATGCCCTTGACAGGAATCGAACCTGGGACCCTTCAGTCCCCAGGCCGACGCTCTATCCGCTGAGCCAAACCGGTTAGGGCTATATTAATATTTTTATATTTACTTCCATGCTTTTAAATATTTGGCTCATATTGCTCCTTCTTGATTTTTCCACTTTAGGATATTGACTTCCTACTATGGAAGTTAAGGATTAAGCTCTATTTCCTCCCCTCTCCCCTGCCGCCATCTCCATCACACTTGGCCCTTCCCCAAAGCCCATTCTCCCAAAGTTATTATTTTATTTCCAGTATGTATTATTTTTTATTAAATCAGTATTCAGTATTTACTTAGCCGTAAATGAAATTACTTCTCTCATAAAAGATCTTACTTGCCGTAGGCTTGTGCACTTGACCCTGGAGGCTGTTAGCTGTGTGGGAGGCTCTGTAATACATCATGACAAAGGGCCTTTCTCTGGGCTATCTTACAGGCTGAAAGCACATCAGAGGCTTCACACAGGGAAAACGTTTAACTGTGAATCGGAAGGCTGCAGCAAGTACTTCACCACACTCAGCGATCTGAGGAAGCACATTCGAACCCATACAGGAGAAAAGCCATTTCGGTAGGTCTTACTGTTTTCTATTTGTCACTGGTCAGGTTCCGGCTGGGTATCTACAACTTTTTTATGGAAAGAAACTTCCTGTCACTAGTCCTTTGGCAGTGCTCGCTCTCCCCAGGATGGCTATACCCAGTTACTGCCCACGGGAGGGAGGGTAATGAATTCCACGGGCACCCTCACTCTGGATGATGGCTTCCTGCCTCATTCTTCCTTTTATTTTGCAAAGCATTTGTTGCAACTCACTTACGTGGTAGGATTTTTATCAGTGCTAGAGAAATGCTATGATACAGGTTCTCCTCTTGAGAAATTTAGTCTGGTAACAAAGAACCACAGGCAGCCAGACAGCATCTGAGACTGAGATGCCCCGAGTGCTTTGGCACAGGGGAAGGGATACTTACCCGAGACTCGGTGGGAAGAGTAGGAAGAGACAAAAGGGGAAAGACGGGATAGGACTACTTAGGCTAGTGGTGCAAGTGTTTTATTTTTTACTTGCTTAGTGGTTTCTTCAGCATCTCTCATGTGTACACAAACAGGAGCATCCATTTTTATCTATATATATTTAAATTTATGTATTTATACACATTTATATTTAATAGAAGTATAAATGTTGAAGCTTAAAGGAAAGACTTGTATCACCTTTCTCCTGTGTTCATAGCATGTAGCATGGTTCTGGGCATTCAGTAGGAATTCAAAAACAACTTAGGGATGATTATGTGACTTTTTAGTGAGATAATCAGTTCATAAGGATTCCCCCTAAATATAATAGAGATGAAAATTGCACATAAACAATGGCTTTGACTTGTCAGGAAAGATTGCTGTTATTGTCATGTCATAGCTTTCCCTTCTTGAATCACCCATCTCCTCATTAGGATAGCAGGAAATTGAAAAGTCTTCAGGGACAGTCAACTCTTACACAGCAGTTAAAAGTAATTGAATTTTAAAATGACAGCTGCTTTTCTGAGTCAGCCCCTCTAAAGCAGGAGTATTTAGAGTCTCCTTGGTCACCCTCCAGATGCTGTGACACTTAAGGCACCTCTTTCCCCGAGGGCTGTTGAGGGGACTCCGATTTCTGTTCAGTCATATGCATTTTTTTGCGATGTTAATATTGCTAACTTTTCTTGAATATTAGGTAGGACTTGAGACGATGTTATGTAGTTAGAAAGTAAAATGCCCCGGTGAGGTCGAGATGGCCCCGGTGAGGTCGGGATGGCCCCGGTGAGATCGGGACGGCCCCGGTGAGGGTGAAACAGCCCCGGTGAGGGTGAAACGGCCCCGGTTAGGTCGGGACGGCCCTGGTGAGGTCGGGACGGCCCCGGTGAAGTTGAAACAGCCCCGGTGAGGTCGGGACAGCCCCGGTGAGGTTGGGACGGCCCCGGTGAGGTCAGAATGGCCCCGGTGAGGTTGAGATGTCACTGGTGAGGTCGAGACAGCCCCGGTGAGGTTGAAACGGCCCCGGTGAGGTAGGGACAGCCCCGGTGAGGTCGGGACGACCCTGTGAGGTTGAAACGGCCCCGATGAGGTCAGGACGGCCCCGGTGAGGTTGAAACGGATAATAAAGACCAATATAAACTGATGAACAAAAATAGATGCAGAGGCAGAGCAGCATTGAACAGACTGTCAAACTGCAGTGGGAAGCCTGGGGAGGGTTTGGGGGCGGGGGGGTGGGTTAAGAGCTCAACCGAAGGACTTATATGCATGCATATAAGAATAACCAATGGACACAAGACACTAGGGCAGCCGTGGGCAAACTACGGCCCTCGGGCCGGATCCGGCCCGTTTGAAATGAATAAAACTAAAAAAAAAAAAGACCGTACCCTTTTATGTAATGATGTTTACTTTGAATTTATATTAGTTCACACAAACACTCCATCCATGCTTTTGTTCCGGCCCTCCGGTCCAGTTTAAGAACCCATTGTGGCCCTGAGTCAAAAAGTTTGCCCACCCCTGCACTAGGGGGTAGGGGAGGCCGGGGAGAGTCAAGGGGGGGGAAAAGGAGACATATGTAATACTCTTTGTAATACTTTAAGAAATAAAAATTATTTTTTAAAAAAAAGAAAGTAAAATGCTTTAGAGAAGCTTTCTATTTAAAGAAATAAAATATTTGGCTTACAAGAAAATGCATTCATCCATATAAATAGTTATCGAATGTCTGCTGTGCGCAAGGGTTACCGCCAGTGTCGAGAACTGCATGGACCCTGCCCTCAAAGAGTTTCCAGTCTAGGGGGACAGATAACGAATGTGTACACAGGAGATAAAACAAGATTAGAAGTGACAGGCGCCATAAAAGAAACTAAACCCACAGGAGGGAAAGATTACTTCTGGCTTTGGTTATCAAGATAGTAAAGGAAGAAGTAGATCTGATGTAAACTGAAGATTATAGATAATGATTTTATTCCAGTGCTATGTTTCAGGCTCCATGCCTTTGAGAGCCCCTGTGCCCATTGTTGGTATTTCTAATCCTGCACTGGCAGTAGGTTTCCCAATGGGCTCTCATTGTCAATAGAATACTGTTAAGTAATTCATCAGAAGGCGTTTCTTGTCAGTGCTCTCAATAAGTGCCTTTTTTGTAGCACAAGAAATACTTATCCTGGACCATCAGCTCCCTCGGATCTCAGATTTGTCACCTTTCTTTTCCAGGGACTTGTCATTCCCATGTCTAACTCCAATTTTGTTGACTTGATCTTGCTGTTCTGAACATTTTAGTTTGAGTCTGTATTTACGAGAGATGTGAAGATAAAGGTCTATTAGCTGATGACTGCTGTTTCTTTTTGCTTAAACCACGTATATAGGTGTGATCATGATGGCTGTGGAAAAGCATTTGCAGCAAGCCACCACCTTAAAACTCACGTCCGTACACATACTGGTGAGTTTAAGTTCATTTTCATTTTAATCTTCAGAGAGCCAGTAAATACCTATGTTTCTGTTGAGACCTGTAGAGCTCTGTGGAGGGAGGGAGCCTTATCAGCTTAGCCTTCCACCTATGATGTTTAACTTTCTTTCAGAGGTAAAAGGATCTAAAGGTTGGACTCAGGAATCCAACCTTAAGAAATGAAAACAGTACCAGGATACTCAATAAAAGAACCTGGGGGGAAACTAATCTCTTTAAACTTCCCCGGAGCAGGCTGTTCTCAGTGCTTTGCTCTACACTGAGTTTTAGGATTAAGATGGTTAACATTTAATTTAGCTAATGTATAACAGCTGGTAACCTGAACCCTCATCAGAATACTTCCCTCTTTTAGGGAATAGTAGGTGTCTTAACTCAGTGAAATGACTTCATGGTCAAATTAACACTACTTGTCATTCTTGCAGGTGAACGACCCTTTTTCTGCCCCAGTAACGGCTGTGAGAAAACATTCAGCACTCAGTACAGTCTCAAAAGTCACATGAAAGGTCACGATAACAAAGGACACTTATACAATGCACTTCCAACTCACAACGGATCAGAGGTGTGCAGTGTTTTCTCTCTGGCTTTGAACTGGGCACCACAGAACAGCAACCATTGTTTGTGTATCAAAATAAAAGGTCAAAACATCATCTCTGTGTATCTGTTAGTGAGAGGGAAGAAATCAGGGCCAAGCTCTATGTCTTGGGGATGGGGTGGTAGAAGCCAGAAATCTCACCAGACTCGGTGCTTCAGCCCTTGATTCAGCTCCCCCTCCTGTGTGTGGAAGAGGTCTTGAAACCCCAGGTCTAGAATGGCTTCCAGAGGGCCAGCCAGATGCTCCAAAAGGGTGTATTTTCCCATGCATATCTATAAAATGGTATATCTGTACTTGAGTTTGGAACACAAATTAATACTTTACCTCACACATCCATTAATCTGTCATTGGAGAACCAGGAAGAGGCTGGGGGGGTCCCTTGCCCTTCTGAATTGTCTGCAGACCAAAAGGTTTGACAATCACCAGTTTAAGGCACTAAACCACAGAACAAGCCTCTGCAAAGTTTTAGGCAATTTTGTCTAGTCTTTGACAAGTTCCTCCACCATATTTCCCTCTCCCAGCTCATTCCAAGAGACCCTAGGGTGAATTTCCTTTTCCTGCTGGTAATGTGGCATTGAGTACTTACCATATGTCTTTTAAACCTAGAAAGTGAGTGCTATTATTATCTTACTACTTCAAAGTTAAAGAAACAAACTGACCCCCTTTTGAATAATGACGTTCTTAAAGTATATAATATGATTTTGATTTGGGGAGAGACAGCATACTTTAATTCTGTGGTTTGCAACTTTTAAACAACAGAGGATCCCTTTAAACAGACTCTCTCCCTGTGTTTTATTAGCAATAATAACACTTACTGATTGTTTGCTGTGTGCCAGCTACTGTGCTAAGTGCTTTTTTATGTTTTATCTCACATGAGCTCTGTGAGGTCAGTCCTGTTGTTATCCCCATATACTGATAAAGAAACTAGAGGCAAGGAGAAATGACTTGCCTAAGGATCCAGAGCTTGTAATTAGATTTATTATTCCAGAACCTGGTTCCCGATCTCTATGTTGTAAGAGGCAAAACTGCATGTGTTGTGAAGACTGCAGCTCTGGAGCTCAGCTTTCTGAATTCAGATCTAAGTTCAGCCACTAATCGAATGACCTTAGGCAAATGGCTTCTTTGTGCCTTGGTTTCTTCTGTAAAACCAGATACAAATGTTAAGATTTGAGAGTCTTTGTCTGCTAAGCTGCATTTTGAGGTCATGATCAGTTTTCCAACTTTGGTAGCAATCCAGGGATAGTTTAACTGTTGACCACCTGTACGTATTGGAGGCCTCAGTGCACAGTGCTCGGACCTCTTCTCTGGATCACTCAGCACTGTCCAGTGGAAGGAGTCTCCTCCAGTCCCAGGCTTTAAATGCCATCTTTGAGTCCTAGATTCATATTCAGCCTGGATCTCTTCCTGAACTCTAGACTTGTCCATTCAACCTCCCACTTGTCATCTCCACCCAGATATCATCGGCTCTTCTCCAACTTGACATGCACAAACCTGTTCCTCCTGCAGGTTTCCCATCTTAGTAAGTGGCACCTATTTCTCTACTGGCACGGGCCAGAAATCTTGGAGTTGTTTTATTTCTCTCATACTTCACATTTACTAGCAAAGCCCATTAGCATTACCTTGAAAACATATCTAGAATCTGATCACCCTTTCTGGGTACCTCATTCAAGCCTCTCTCCTCTTTTGCCTGGATTATTGCAGTCACCTGCTGAGTGGTCTTCTTGGCACTCCCACTCTGCCCTGGCACACACTTTTCTACATGTCACCGAGAGTGATCTCTCTAAACCATGGGCAGGTAATGTCTGTCCTCTCCTCAGAACTCTCCAGTAGTTCCTTGTATCGCTTAAAGTCAAAATCTTTACAGTGTGTTACAAGGCCCCCTCTCTGGCATAGTCACTTCTCTGACCTAATTTACATCTCTTCCTCTCGCTTCAGCCATGCTGTTCTGTGGTTCTTTGAACCAGGGAAGCTTACGCCTGCCTCCAGGCCTTTGTGCTTGCTGTATCCTCTGCTTGGAACACTTTTCCCACTTATGCCCTCTTTTCTTCAGTATCTGCTCAAATGCCACCTTATCTAAGAGGCCTTTCCTATTCTAATAAAAGGGCAGCTCCCATCCCAGCATTCCCTATTCCCTTACGCTCTCTAGCGTTTATTATCATCTTATATACAAATATATTTATTTGCTTGTCCCCTCCCCATACTCTAAACTCCTGCTACAATATAAGCTGTATAGTTGCAGGGACTTGCTTTTGTTCATTATTGTATCCCTGGGCCTGGAACAGTGCCTAATACATAGTAGATGCTCAGTGAGTATTTGTTGAATGCATGCATGAATGGTAACATCTAATCCATTAGGTAAGCAGGGTCACCACAAAGTATGTGGACTGATACTGGCATTCTAGAAACCCAGAGTTCAGAGTTGGCCTAGGCAGCTGTATTTTAATAGTCAATCCTCAGTAGCGAAGGACCCCTGAGATGCCCATATTGAGGAACAGTGAAGTAATGGAAGGAAGAAGGACTTTCTGTTAGAAGCACTGGGTTTCTGTTCTGTGAATTAGCTGCGTGATTTTGGACAGTTCACTGCCACTCCCCATTAATTTTCTCATTTCAAATGGAAATGTAAAATAACACTTCAAAGTTTTATATGAATAGCAAATGAGGTTATGTGAAATCACTTTGTAAATGATAAGACTAATTATACAAATACTGTTAATTTCATATTACCATGGCTTTTGTTATTCTAGAGCAGTGATGGTGAACCTATGACACGCGTGTCAGAGGTGACATGCGAACTCATTTTTTTGGTTGATTTTTCTTTGTTAAATGGCATTTAAATATATAAAATAAGTATCAAAAATATAAATCTTTGTTTTACTATGGTTGCAAATATCAAAAAATTTCTATATGTGACACGGCACCAGAGTTAAGGTTTTTCAAAATGCTGACACGCCAGGCTCAAAAGGTTCACCAGCACTGGTCTAGAGCCTTAGTTGGGAGATAATTCTCTTTACTAATCATCTTTAAGAAATGTAAGTGATTCTTCTAAGAATATCAGGATTTTAAAAAGTGAAGTAATTCACATAGTTCTTGTTTAGATGGTTTACATCTAGACATTTGGGGCATTGTAATCAGGTATTTTATTACATGATACGCTACTATAAATCCCGATTTTTTTGGGGGGTACTCAATAAGAATTTTTTCTCTTTCACAGGATGCAAATCACTCGCTTTGTCTGAGTGACTTGAGTCTTCTGTCCACAGATTCTGAATTTCGAGAAAATTCCAATACAGTAAGTATACCTGTAATATGGGTACTAGAAAAATAAGTGCAAGAATTGAGCACTCAATTTGGTGGGGAAATTGAGGGAGACCAGTTTTTGAAGTCTTCCAAATGTAGCTGTGTTCAGTTACTTACTATTCAATGCAATAGGAACAGAGACTAAATGACTACTTAAGGTTTAGGGTTTTCTGATTTTATTTCTTTTTTTTTAATACAAGCTCTCATAGAGAGGTTGTTCTTTCTGATGCCTAATGCCTTTTGACCCAGATCACTCACTTGATAACCTCCTGGCCCCCAAATATTTCTTTCTTTATTCATTGAGCAAATATTTATCAGGTGCCTACTCCATCAGGCAGTGTACTGGTGCTGCGCTTGTAGTGGTAAAAATGTAGGTGTGGTTTGTCCTTGAGGAGCTTAAAATTAGTCCCCTATAAGGGGGAACCTGAATTCCAGTCTCCAGATTTTCTGAAACCCCGCCGGTCTGATCTGAGTCAGTCTTTTCCTTTCATTGAGCTCCCCACATTGGGGTTTTTAAGGCAACCTCCTCTTTGGCCCCCTGCTAAAGGACAACCCTGCTATCCAGTTCACTCTGTTTGGAATTTCCCCTCCTTTCCCGTGGCTCCGTGAGTGTGCTTTACTGTGTCACCAGCACCGGTTGTTAGTGTGCAATTTTTGTTGTTTTTCTTTGCTAAATAAATATAGCTTAGATTAGAGTTTCTGGTTATATACATGATATAAATAAGAAGGAATCAGTGCAATAGGAACAGAGACTAAATGACTCAGGAATGCTGTGAAAAAGTATTTCTCAAGGTGGAGTCATCTGCAGCACTTCTGCCAGTGTAGGTTCTTGCTGCCACCCCAGCATTCCCCATTCCCTTACCTTGCCCCAAGTCCCTGGGAGTGGCACCTGGCACTGCATTTTTATATAAGCACCCCAAGGCCTGGGTCTGGTCATGGCAGAGTCGCTCTTATCAGACCAACTCTGATAAGAAAACGAGATAGCCCCACCAGTGTGGCTCAGTGGTTGAGTGTCAACCTATGAACCAGGAGGTCATGGTTTAATTCCTGATCAGGGCACATGCCTGGGTTACAGGCTCCATCCCCAGTAGGGGGAGTGCAGGAGGCAGCCGATCAATGATTCCCTCTCATCATTGATATTTCTATCTCTCCCTCTCCCTTCCTCTCTGAAATCAAAAATACGTATATTTTTTAAAAGATAACTATATACCAGAGAGCAACCCAAATAGGCAGAGGTAACACTTGGAAGAAGGGGCCACCTGAAAGATAGCAAAGGCACTTGGCTGGGTTTTCAGGCTTTTTGGCTTATCAGGGCCAGCTCGGTTGACACCAAACAAGGTGGCCAAAACTCAGTAAACACTCAGTGCTGCTGGCATGATAATCCAGAGGGCAGAGGTCAGGGCTACCAGAGCGCCTAGAAAATGAGGGGGCATAGCCTGGAAAGGAGAGAATCACAAAGGGGAGCCCCAAGTTCTTTGTGTAAACTGTGTCCAGATCTCTAGTTAACCCCTGAACTATGGCTGTGTGAGGCAGACCCTAAACAGCGCAGCTAAGGCTAAAGAAGTGGACAAAGATTGCAGCTGCTGTCCACTGCAGGGAAGACAAGAGTGTGAAGCTGGAGGACAGCCCAGTCGATGGAATATTAAAGCAAACGCTCTTCCAAGTGTCACAGAATCCGGAGTCTTTCTATAACATGTTATTTGCAATGTACAGGGTAATCCAGAATTAGTAAACCTGAAAAGAAACAGAAAACTTTTATCCTTATGCAAGAGGAAAAATAATCCTATGGAGACCCACCTCAAGATGAACCAGATGTTAGACTTGATGACAAGGATTTATTTTTTTAATTCTCACGAGGATGTGTTTTACTGATTTTTAGAAAGAAAAGAAGGGAGAGGGAGAGAGAAACATCGATGTATGAGAGAGACATTGATCAGTTGCCTCTGTGTATGCCCTCCCACTGGGGATCAAACCCGTAACCTAGGTATGTGCCCTGGCTGGGAATCAAACCTGCAATCTTGCAGGCACGGACAATGTTCCAGCCAACTGAGCCACACCAGCAGGACTGCAGACAAGGATTTTTAAGTAGCTCAAAGGAATATGCTTATAATGATTGAATATATAGGAAATCTCAGCAGAGAAATAGACTTTAAAAAATGTACCAACTGGAAATTCTGGAACTGAAAATTTATGTGAAATAAAATATTCACTTGGATGAGTTTAGCAGCAGATTGGAAATGACAGAAGAAAGAATCAGTTAAGTTGAAAATAGGTCAGTAGAAATTAACCAATCAGAAGAAAAAAACAAACAAACCACAGTAAATAAGCACTTCATATGATTTTTATGCATATTCACATTTCAGAGCTAATGCTCTAAAAGAAATGTCTGTATTGGGTAGCCTGGTTGGCCTCTGAGCTGTGCAGCCTAAGATTTCTGGTTATAATAGCTCTTTAATCTCAGATTGTTAAATAGTTTAGGGGTTTACTCCTGGCTAGGGCTGTGACGAATGATTGAGGAGCTTTCTGGAGCCCTGGGGTCACCGGGTGAGGAATGTTGGTATGAGGGACATGAAGTGCGTTCTTAGAAAAAACAAGACTGCTTTCCTACTACAGTTTACATCCGCCAGAGAGGCTGCTCTGTCCCTTGGGGTCACATTACATATTGTGCCCTTACTGCCCAGCATTTATCCCAGAATTGGAAATAGTCTCATTTTTAGCCTTTCAAGCTAAGGCCATAATTCCTTGAAGTCATAAGATTAATTTTGCGTTGTTTTACTTTGCTTTAAAAAAAATTGATTGTTAAAATCAAATGGTAAATGAATACACCATAATTTATTCTTTCTACTTCCCTTGGGTATCTGGGTAGTTTCTAGTTTGGGGCCATGATGAATAGTGCTGTGAACATTCTTGTGCATAATCTTGTGGAGTCATGCAGGCTCATCAGTCAACAACGTTATTGTTGATGATTTATAAACAGGAAGAACAAAAAAACAACCACAAGGAAGTTGCAAAGTTTATAGTTTAGTGGTAGTTGTTAGCCCACTATTTTTCAAAATGAGTTGTACCTTGCTGTGGCCGGTGTGTCTCAGGGGATAGAGCATTGGCCTGCTCACCCAAAGGGTTGCGGGTTCCATTCCCAGTCAAGGGCACATACCTGGGTTGTAGGCTCAATTCCTGGTCCCCGTCAGGAGGCAACCAATCAATGCGTCTCTCTCACATCGATTTTCCCCTCCCTCTCTCTTTCCCTCTCTCTCTCTCCATTCTCCTTCCACTTTCTCTAAAAATCAATGGGAAATATATCCTTGGGTGAGAATTAACAAGAAATGATTGTACCTCATTATTGGGTTATAAAATAGTATTTATAATCAGCATTTTAAGGACATCAACAGAATAGAAAGTATTAGAAGACATTGTGTATAGTAAGGATAAGCTTCTATTTCTTAGACTTTCATTTCAGTTATACACATGGATATGTATTTAATATGAAATATATATGTATATATATACTCGATAATGTAAAATGTACTTCTTTGTATCACAATGAAAACTTTGAGGGCCACTGTCTTGCCTGCAATTCTCAACCCGCTGTGGATGGAAGCTGGAAGCCTCACATAGATTTCTGCCTTCATCTCTGTCATCCTGGCAATCCGATCCACTGAACTTCCCCTCTCAGCCTTCCCGATGGTGGAGTCATGCTAGAGCAGTGGTTCTCAACCTTCTGGCCCTTTAAATACAGTCCCTCATGTTGTGACCCAACCCTAAAATTATTTTCATTGCTACTTCATAACTGTAATGTTGCTACTGTTACGAATCGTAATGTAAAGATCTGATATGCAGGATGGTCCTAGGCGACCCTGTGAAAGGGCTGTTCGACCGCCAAAGGGGTCGCGACCCACAGGTTGAGAACCGCTGTGCTAGAGTAATTGGCCTCTCTTGGCTCAAAAGGGCAGTTTCCTCTCTGAGGACCTCTAGATGGGTGGACTGTTCTGCTCAGCACACTTTGCCCAGCCCCAGAGCGATTCTCCCCCCACAAGCAGAGTTGTTGCAGAATGGCCTTAAAGTACAAGTTGGCACTGGGGCCAAATATAAAACCTGGCCTGCAGATAGGTTTTGTTTGGTTTATACAGTGTTTTTAAATGGATTTCAGTTACCTGCTTTTAATGACAAGTCAGTAGACTTCACCAAATGATCCAAATTTGGGACTGTGCTTGAGCTCTGGTATTCCCCAGCCCACAGAACCACGTGGCAGGATTCCACTGAAGCCCAGATGATGGGCTGCGTGCTCTCTGTCCCAGCCTCCCGGCCCTTGCCCCTCGCTTCACTTATTTCTAGGACTTGTCTAGACTCTTGGAGGTTGCCTTTGTCACTCTTGTCCTACAAAATGAATGAGTGGAGGTGGGTTGCAGATAAAAGAATTGGTGTTTTCCCCTTCCCTTAACTAACAGGAAGCCTGGAGGTGGTCATTTTATTTTATTTTTTAAATATATTTTTATTGCTTTCAGAGAGGAAGGGAGAGGGAGAGATAAAAACATCAATGATGAGAGAGAATCATTGATCTGCTGCCTCCTGCACATGCCTGCAACCCAAGCATGTGCCCTTGACCAGAATTGAACCCAGGACCCTTCGGTCCACAGGCTGACACTCTATCCACTGAGCTAGGGCAAAGTGGTCATTTTATTTAGTGCTTGTCAAGTCTCAGGTCCTCAGAGTAATATGTGTTTGTTTATTTCACATTTTATCTTTATAAATGCTTCTGACCTTATTTGTAAGTTACAAAGAATCAATGTAATGACAAGAAAATGGTGCATATAAAAGGATCACTATTGCCTGTCATTCAAAGTTCTTTATAGTGGTTGATTCATTACCAGGAATACATATTAGAATATTATAGATGTTATGTAATGACCTTGAAAGTTATTAACAAAATATTACATGAGAAAAACAAGTTGCAGGTAATGGGTATTATTCAATCCCATTTTTATGTAGGATTTGGTCTCTTGGAGTATGGGTCAGCACACTTTTTTTTTTTTATTGCCATTTAAATTTAATTTTAATTAAAAATAAATATAATTAAAATTTCAATTTCATAATCACTTTAGCCACATTTCTTTTTTTTTTTTTAATTTTTATTTTTCGCTAAAAGTATTACAAAGGGTATTACATAAGTGTCCTTTTTTCCCCCCCGCCCTTAACAAGCCCCTGCCCTCCCTTACCCCCCCAGTGTCTTATGACCATTAGTTATGGTTATATGGATGCATACAAGTCCTTCGGTTGATCTCTTACTCCCCTCCCTCCAGTCCCCCAACCCTCCCTGGTCTTCCCACTGCAGTCCGACAATCAGTTTGAGGCAGCTCTGCCTCTGTATCTATTATTGTTCAAAAGTTTGTAATGGTCTTAATTATCCATGAAAGAGTGAGATCATGTGGTATTTTTCCTTCATTGACTGGCTTGTTTCACTTAGCATAATGCTCTCCAGTTCCATCCATGCTGTTGCAAATGGTAAGAGTTCCTTCTTTTTAACAGCAGCATAGTATTCCATCGTGTAGATGTACCACAGTTTTCTAATCCATTCATCTACTGATGGGCACTTAGGCTGTTTCCAGATCTTAGCTATGGTGAATTGTGCTGCTATGAACATCGGGGTGCATATATCCTTTCTGATTGGTGTTTCTGGTTTCTTGGGATATATTCCTAGAAGTGGGATCACAGGGTCAAATGGGAGTTCCATTTCCAATTTTTTGAGGAACCTCCATACTGCCTTCCATAGTGGCTGCACCAGTCTGCATTCCCACCAGCAGCAGCACACTTTTTTTGTAAAGGGCCAGATAGTAAATATATTAGACTTTGTAGAGCACACGGTCTCGTCACAACTCCTCAGCTCTGCTGCTGTAGCTGGAGCACATGAACAGTAAATGAACAAGCCTGCCTGTGTTCCAGTAAAGCATTGTGGAAACAGGCATTCAGCTGCTAGTCAGCTTATCAGGTTCTGTTTTAGAGTATTTGAGGGCCCAGTGTTGCGTGTCTGAGGTTTAGGGACATAAATGTCACCTGAAAAGGAAAAGTTAGAAACAAGAAGCACCTCAGAAGATCAGGTGGTTCTGCTGCTCTGTGTCCGCTCATTGCGAAGAATTGCCTCCGATGCGGGTCTCACATCCTTGTCTTTGTCTGTCAGACACAGGGCCAGGACCTCAGCACACTTTCACCAGCAACCATCTTTAAGTCCATGTTCCAGAATTCAGATGATACGGCAATTCAGGAAGATCCTCAGCAGACAGGTTTGTTATACAGTCTCCTCCTGCCCAGATCTCAGCACTGGGAAGGGGATTCACACGTTGACTCTGAATGACAGGCATGTGAAGATCACTTCAGTTTCTTTGAATGAAGTGACTTTCAGTGAGGGGTTAGAAAAGTAAGGGCCTTTCAGTTCAATTCCATCTTTTCCCTACTCCCTTCAGCAAGGGTCTCCTCGAGGGTCTGCTTTTGCTTCAAAGAGGAGGGTCTCCTTTTCCAAAAGCTCTTGTTGGCTTTAAAAAATGAGAGGAACTGTGAGCTCTTCTGATGTGACACCCATTTGTGAGAGGGTAGGATCCACCGGCTTAGCTCAGACTGTTCGAATGAGAATCTCCCTGAAGCCTCACAGTCGTCAGAAAGCGTGCACACTGGTCATGCCAGAAAGGACGTCGAGCCCCATTTGTAGAAGAGCCTTACGACGCGTTTTTTTAAGCTAAGACCTATACTAGGTCTTCACGTTTAGAAAGTGAGGGTGATTGTGAAGCCTGGTTCTTGGACCAGAGGTGCCATTAAATGAAAAGCAGAAAGCCAGCCTGCTAGCAATGAAGGAATTGGCTCCAACAGACTTCCGCTGTCTTTGGTTTAGCTCATAGTGACTGTGTTTTTGTGGCTCATCTAAGGCTTGGGATATGTATATATGTTTCTATTTCTTTTTTTTGCCAGCTGCCTTGATTGAAAGTTTTAATGGTGACGCAGAGTCAGTCAATGATGTTCCGCCACCCACAGGAAATTCAGCATCTTTATCTCTTCCACTTGTACTGCAGCCTGGCATCTCCGAGCCACCCCAGCCTCTACTACCAGCCTCAGCACCGTCTGCTCCTCCGCCTGCTCCCTCCTTAGGACCTGGTTCCCAGCAAGCTGCATTTGGCAACCCCCCTGCTCTCTTACAACCTCCAGAAGTGCCTGTCCCCCACAGCACACATTTTGCTGCTAATCATCAAGAGTTTCTTCCGCACCCTCAGGCACCGCAGCCCGTCGTACCAGGACTTTCTGTTGTTGCTGGGGCTTCTGCGTCAGCAGCGGCAGTGACGTCAGCCGTGGCGGCAGTGACGTCAGCCGTGGCGGCAGCGCCCCAACCACAAAGTACTACTGAACCCCTGCCAGCCATGGTCCAGACTCTACCCCTGGGTGCCAACTCTGTCCTAACTAATAATCCCACTATAACCATCACCCCGACGCCCAGCACGGCTATCCTGCAGTCCAGCCTCGTCATGGGAGAACAGAACTTACAGTGGATATTGAATGGTGCCACCAGTTCACCACAAAACCAAGAACAAATGGTAAGTATTATGTATAAGCAGGTCCAGTGGGGTGAAGTGCCCTTACATAGGGGACATGTTCAGAGGCTTTTGCTTCAAAAAAGGAAAATGGCTGTCAGGCTCTGAAACATGTAATTGTGTCTCGGTCACTTTTCCCAGAATCAGGTGGTGTAAACCCAGGGAATGCTGTGGTTGGTACCTACAGTAGGGCGGCAGAGAATCAGGCTTACGTTTCCCGAGCTGTGGGCACTTGAACAAATATTCCACCTGCAGCCTAATCCCGTCATCTAGGACAGGCTCGCAGTCAGCCAACTCCGGAGGCCCAAGAGCAGTTCAGGAAGCGCCTTCTGTCTCCAAGGCAGTCACACTGAGGCGAGGGACTGATACCACCCCATCAGATGCATGTCAGAGAAATCTCTGCTCCAGAGCCCACTTAGAGCTATTTTCTGCTAAGTGTTTGGTCTCAATGATAAGGAAATAACTTCATTGTTCAATTAAATATCTCAAACAAACTATTTAGGGCTAAATAGTGAGCATTCAAATTCCATAAACGGGGTGCCAGCCACCTCTAGAGGCAACCTAGTTCCATTTTCCAATGGAAAGGTCTTTTCAATATTACGACCCAATCTGCTTCCATGTGGTTTTTATCATTTCTTTCTGAATCTGCCCTGGGGAGCTGCATGGAACTTTTCCACACAACTCATTTTCATGTATTTAAATATGGGTCTTATTTTTCCATCATTATTTTACAGTGTCACCTATAACTTAGTCAGAAGCTTTCACAGTCCTCCTAGATTTTCTTTATTTCCTTAGAGCAGCGGTTCTCAACCTGTGGGTCGTGACCCTTTTGGGGGTTGAACGACCCTTTCACAGGGGTCGCCTAAGACCATCGGAAAACACATATATAATTACATATTGTTTTTGTGATTAATCACTGTGCTTTAATTATGTTCAATTTGTAACAATGAAATTGGGGTTCACCACAACATGAGGAACTGTATTAAAGGGTCGCGGCATTAGGAAGGTTGAGAACCACTGCCTTAGAGACATAAAAGGCAAAGCCCTAGATCCAGAGACAAATGGCAGGGGGCGGGGGTTAGAGATCAACCGAAGGACTTGTATGTATGCGTATTAGCATAACCAGTGGACACAGACACTGGGGCGGTGGGGGCTTGCCCTCGGGGTGGGAGTGACGGTTGGGGGGTCAATGGGGGGAAAAAGACATATGTAAAACTTTAAACAATAATAAAAAAAAAGACAAAGCCCTTTGAAGTTAAGACTTGAAGATAGTTTAATAGGAAGTGTACTAAAGTGATTAGGGTGATTTCTGGGCATGACTTTATAATCCTACTTAGTAGTAATGTAAGTAGCTAATGTTTGCCGAGTGCTCGCCACGTGCCTAGGACTCTACATGCATCCTCTCATTACATCCTCACTGGCGTTCTTTGGTTATCATCCCCATTGTCACGGATGGGGAAACTGAGACTGTCAGAGGTTGACTCACTTGCCTGACCTTAACTACTAAGCAGCAGTTAGGACTGGAAGCAGGTGTGGCAGAGTTCAGGGTTCTGCACGCATCTTAATCCTGGAGGGGCAAAGAACTTCCCAGCCTCTTAGAAGTATTGGGGGCTGGCAGAGAGTGGAGAGCTCAGAGGGGAAGCCAGCCCTGGGGCTCCCTCTGAGATCATCAGCTGGAGAACAGCAACCTTGGAGGAGCCTTTGGGCACATGGAACCACTGGATTAGGCAGCTGGGAGGCAGCCAAGGAGTGGAGGACCAAGCTGGCTGGCTACATTGGCCACACTGAACGTCAACAGTGGGTGACCTCATGCCAGAGCACAAACAAAACATCCCTCAGTGCAAATCCCTCTGCACTGAGCGTTCTCTCCCTCTTGGACGACCATCACATTGGGGAGGCTTCAGCTCCTTGGAGCTCTGCCATATTCGAGTGCCATAAATGTGACTTTTTTTCTTCCAGCAGCAAGCATCTAAAGTTGAGAAGGTGTTTTTTACCACTGCGGTACCAGTAGCCAGTAGCACAGGTATGTAATTCTATGTGAGCTTTAAAAGATACTCAACTCCCTGGGCCCCTTGAGGCACAGTTTGTTGCTTTGCCCAATTTTTAAAACTTTGAAATCAAAATTGTCACATTGTATTGTTTATTTATTAGAGTATCTCATATTCTTATAACTATTGGAGGTTAGTGCACATACGGCATTAATGCCACTTTTAACATTTTTTTAAAACTAGTAACAGTTCTTTCCCTTTCAGATACAGCTTTTAAATGTAGCCAAAAAAAAAAAGTTTGAATCACAGTTAATGCTAAAGAGGGCAGTTGTTAATTCACTGGACTCTTTCCTAATTACAGTAATGAAGAAATAGCATCTGGGTCAGAGACTGTATAGAACTAAAAGGTCCTTTTTTTCAAACTCTATGTTATGGATTAAGAAACTGAGGCGTTTGTGGCAGAGCCAGAGCACGAGTTCTCTGGCCTCCTGGCTCCCACTCTGCTCTCCTGCCCCTTGGTCTCTAGAGCTCTTGAGACACACACAGCCCATCTGAGTTCAGTGTGTGCACACTAGGCTGGCTGTGTAGAAGGAGGTTTTACGGACGCCCACCGTATGTCAGAGACGGCTACAAAGATGAGTGAAATGTCCTGAAGGAGCCTCGGGTAGGCAGAGTGAACAGTCCCATACAGTGTGGACAAAGGGACAAAGATGCTAGATGTGGGAGGAATCCAGGAGCTCTGCACAGTGCCAGGCAGCTGCCTTGGGCCAGCCCTAGGTGTAAGCCTGCTGGAAACTGCCTGGAGGCATCAGAGGGGAGAGGGGAGTGAGCGGGGCCTTCAGAGATAAGAAGAGTAAGTTCTCCAAAAGAACAGCCTGGGAGTTTAGGCCACGGGAAGCACCCATAGGCTCAGAGATTAAAAAAAACAAACAAAAATAAAACATGTCAGGAAAAGGGAGGCATCCACCTCCCTGGCTGGCATGGAGGGTGAGGGGAGAGGATGGCTGGAAACAGGCTGGAAATACGGGGCACATCTCGATGGTGTGCGTGGCATCCACCCTCTCCATCACCATTCCCGCCTCCATGGCACTCAGCCCTCACCCAGTCTAGATCCCCCTGTGCCCTGCAGCCACTTGAAGCGCAGTCTCTCTCACCTCTCTCACAGGGAGCTCTGTACAGCAGATTGGCCTCAGTGTTCCTGTGATCATCATCAAGCAAGAAGAGGCGTGTCAGTGTCAGTGCGCATGCCGGGACTCTGCTAAGGAGCGGGCGGCTGGCAGGAGAAAGGGCTGTTCCTCCCCACCCCCTCCAGAGCCAAGCCCCCAGCCTCCTGAGGGGCCCAGCCGGAAGCTACCACCACAGACTTTCTCCTCACCCTCCGTCCCCCTGTCCTCCTCCTCCGCCATCCCCTCTTCCTGTGAGCAAAGCAGACAAGCAGGGACTCCTCCAGACCCTCAGACAGAAACGTTAAGTGCCATGGATGTGTCAGAGTTTCTGTCCCTCCCGAACCTGGACACGCCGTCCAATCTGATTCCCATTGAAGCACTACTGCAGGGGGAGGAGGAGCTGGGCCTGACCAGCAGCTTCTCCAAGTGAAAGGCCACCTGTGCTCCCCTCCGGGAAGGGAGGGCGAGCAGGAAGCACACACAGGTGTGATGTCTACCATCATGGGATTGGTAATTTGAAGGATGAAGAAATCTATTTGAAATCCTCACATTTCGGATATATTTTCTTTATTCATATCCCAGGAGCATCCATTTTAAGGAACTGATCTTTGGGAAAAAAAAAACAACAAAACAAAAAAAAAAAGCTAAGTTATAAATGAACTGTTTGGCTGCACTGTATGTCACTTTTGCTTATTGTCATGTGAACTTGGAAATTAAGGTTACTCGTATGCATAAAAATTCCAAGTGAAAGGGTGTGGTTTCCATCAGTCTGATGTTGCCCATCACTTGCACTGGGGCCTTGTGGTCTGGACAGTGGAATTCAGTGTGTCAGGTGTTGCTCCTCCCTGTGCGTCTTTTGAGCCTGAGGCTGAAGCTTGCTCCAAAGGCCAGACCCTCACTCCATCAGAGAGGGAAGTGGCAGAGGCAGGTCAGACAGCTGTGAGCCGGACAGAAATTGGGTGAGATGGTTTTGCTGTTTGCACTTGTGTCAGTGGAGCTCGGAGTGACTGTGGCAGGTGTCTGCATCCAGCTGCAGCACAGACGGGCAGCTAAAAGCCTGGCCCGAAGCTGTAGGGAGGATCTGGTTCTGCGGCCGCGCGCGAGCTGTTTGCTATCTGCCAATGGCGTGTGTGCAGAGCAGGCTCTAGCAACGTGATCACAGTCTTTGCCTTCCTGGTTCTGTCTCTCAGTTGGTTGCCAGGGTTTGCAGATCACAGCAAATTTTTCTTGGGGAACATCCCTGTTTTGTCCTGGAGTGGACATGTGGGTGTATGGCCAGTTGCTGGTCGGTGCTCTGCCTTCCTTTACTGGTATTTCTCTTCCTCGGAGCAGAAGAGCTGCATTTTGCTTATCAGAAGGTGTATCGCTGAGGGAGGTTTCTTAAGGTGGCATGTAATTGGCAGGCCAGGTATCCTGGTTCCAGGTTCTAGCCAGGCTTTTGGTTGCCCCTCCCATCTCCACCTCTCACCCCTCTGGATTTTGCATACAGCCTAGTACAGTGCAAAGAAGGATGTGACTTGCTCAGCTTAGTCACATGATTTCTAAACAAAAACAAAAAATAAACAAAAAAACACAAAACGATGATCTTCTACTCAGGGTAAAACAAACAAAAAAATTCCCCTTCCACCAAAAAGCCTGAAATGTTGCAATAAGTTATCTCATTTGGAATGTTTCATTAAGTTGTGTTATAGGAAAGAATTGTTTTTTGATTTGTGTATAGAATTACAACCATCTATCTGCCTTTGGCTCCAAGTCATGCCTCTAAACATAAAACATAAAATACAGCCCACACTAAAATGGAAAGTTTCTCTCAACTGGCTATCTCAATGTAGTCATAAGCACTCACCAAGCTCACTGAGCTCAGAAGCTGGGCATGGCCCCGCGTCTATAGGCTAGGCCTCTTCCCCGCCTCGAGCAAACAGGGCTGCTCTTCTGGGTCAATGATGTCGGGCAGAAAGTAGCCATAATCTTGCCTTCCTTTTCCCACTCCCTAATGTAAAAAGAGCTGCATTTGCCACTCTCCTGTCTCTGAGCCGTGCTCACAGCCGGCCAAGACAGTATCCAGAGCAGATCATTAGGGGAGCCAGAAGCCCAGCCTTTAACAGGATGTTCAGGGACAGACTTGGACAAGAGGGCAGTGGTGGTGCACGTTGTCACTGCAATGAGAGGTGGGCTTAGCCACAAGCAGCTGCTGGCTTCTCATTCCAGGAGTCTAGGCAGGAGAATGGGTTTCCTTTTAACCTTCTGCACTCTCCTCCCCAAGAGGCTGGTGGGTTCTGGGACCACTGACCTCAGCAGAAGTTGATAAGTCAGGAGGAATCTTCTAGTACCACAGTGAATGGGTCCTGGAAAACCAGCTGCTGAGCATGGCTTGTCCTTGGCTCTGTGGACCAGGCACCATAGGAAGCTTTGAGGTGGGACACTTGTGTTTTCTCTACCTCTTCTGCGAGAGACCAGCACAATACGATCCCAAAGGTAGTTGGCATCGGAGGGCAGGAATGACCTCTTCCCACATCCCTGGAGTCACCTGGGACTCAGTTCCCTGGGAGCAGGTGGGAAACCGGAGCCCAGGAAAAGCCTCTAGAGGTGTCCGTGGTTTAAATGTTGCTTCTTTCTGGTAGCCAGGCCTGTGCTAACTTGTTGAGCCTCCCCAGGTCAATGGTTTTTCTGCTCTCCAAAGATTGGGGGTGATGAAGAAGCATCTTAAAATAGTGTTTAGGTCGACAGATTTTTCCAGTTGCAGTATCTGCCTTTTGAGGATGATTCGAGATTATGAGGGCAACTATCAAACCCAATCAGCTTTTGGAAAATCGTGAGCGTGCTTAAAATGTCAGTGAGTGGCTGCAAAGAAGAGCAGGTTTATTCCACAGGACAGGCAGTCTTTCCTTCCTCCTCCAGCGCTCTCCCTCCCCACCTCCTTTGTAAACCTGGCCTGTAGTGCCAACGACCTTGGAGAAGAGTGGGCCGCTGGCTAAAGTGGATCCAGACAGAGCCTTCATGGAGAGTGTGGGTTCCCAAACCTGGAGTGAACCGAGGGAAAGGTTAGAGAAGGTCTGCAGACTTCTACCAGGTGAAACCAGGCCTTTTTCTTCCCATCGTAACCTTAACCATTTCCACCCTGTAGATTTATCCTTCCAGTTCCTGCTAGCATCTCTAGTCATACTGCTCGGATACAGGGTGCTAGTCAGCATCAGGAATTGGAGTACATGGGCTCAGGAGGTGGGAGGAAACTTGGGCTGGCACCACCAGACTGCCTTAGTGAATTTGGCCCTTCCCAGGCATTGAGGGAAAGTGGCCCTGCCTTTCCTGTCGGGTCTGGTCAGCCTCATGGGGACATCACCAGTTTGGTGGCAGGAGTTAGTGTCATTTATTGAATCCCCTGCCCCCTATCCTTTTAGAAGGAGATCTTGGTACAAAGCCTGGGAGGGGCCTTCATGTGTGAAGACCTCTCTGGGTAGAAGCAAGGGACTTGTGTTTACCACCTCTGGGGGAGTCAGTAGCTTGGAGAGTGTCAAGGCAGTGGACTGATGGGGCTAATGGAGGGTGGGTGGGTGTCCTGAGAGACTTTGTATAATGCTGAATGTGTCCAGAGGGACGAGTTTGCAGAACCTCATATTGGTATATTAAAGAAATAATAAAATAAAAAGCACTTTAGGTTATTTTATCTTTAACCCAATTGCTGCAATTTCTTTTGTGTGTGTGTGTGTGTGTGTGTGTGCTTTCCACAAAGTTTTATTTTTTGCTTAGAATAAAAAGTTAAATTGAGGTGTGAAAAGAAAAGCACTTACCTTGGTGCAATATGTGTAGCTTGATGGTCGTTGTCCCATGTGGCCCTGGCCTGGCCGCATTTTCTGCTCCATCAACTCTGTACCAGGAGGCTGTCTGTAGGGAAACACTATTATGCATTCTCAGCAACTGCTCAATCTATGCAAGCCTTCCCTGTGTGCCTGAGGGCGCCCCCTCAGGCTCTCTAAAGAACTGCTGCGGGTCCTGTTTTCTGCTGACTGTTGAGGCCCTTTTGCATCACTGCTTGCACCCTTGCCATCTTTCCCCCCTTCACCATTACAAAGTGATGTCTGAAAGGAAGGAACGGGATGTTCCTAGGTAGAAACCTGGCACCTTCTAGACTTTTATATTTGTAATCACGTCCATTGTCCTTAATCTTAAAAGACTTCTCCGGAATCACCGAAACCATTCATTTGTGGAACTTGCAACAGTATTGCTAGACTTTTCAGTTTTCCTAATCACCAATCAGAAATATGTTTGGGGAGGTGTTAGAGGTGGGGAGGCAACATGAGCCATTTCCTTACCGCTCCCATGCTACCCCTATTGGCTCTTTAAGCAAAAAGGCCTCCAGCCTTCATTAAATCCAATAAACAAAGCTGTTATAATTTGCTTTATCAACTTTTTCCCTTCCCCCTCACTCCTCTCTTGTTTCCCCTACCACCCCATTTTATCTTCATTCTCAGGCTACTATACAATGGAAAAGTTTGAAAATACTTCAGCCAAAGCAGAAAGATTTTCATAGATCCCATATGCAGATGATATTGCTGTGACATAGATCAGAATTGTTCATTCCTTAATACTGGGAGGGAGGAGGCAAGAAAACGGAATTATGCATATTTCTGATTGGTAACCAGTTAGGCTGTTTCCTCTGGGACAGACTTGGGGAAGAGAGAAAGGGTCCTGTGTTTCTTCTCATGCCCTTTGGGGAAGCTGATGACCACTGTTTGGGCATTTCTCACTGTTAAGCCTGTTCGAGGGCTTCTCAGTCTGCACTGAAAATGCAAATTAAACTGGATCTTTATGTTAATGTGTACATAGTACAGCCTTTTTTACTGGATGCAAAGTTTAAAACCACACACTGCCCTTTTGGTGGTGTGTCTGCTGGGCCAAAAATTGGGTGATAATGTAGTGTCACTTTCTCAGCTCAATGCAGTTTCTACTCTTTTTCTTATGGGAAAGTTTTTCATAAAACCTTTTTTTCACCAAAACCCAGGGTTGTTTTTTGCAATATCCTTGTTATCCTCACAGTGGTGCCAAGTCAGGCCTCTCTTGCCCTCTCCCCTGTGTCCTCAAGCCTCCCCTAGGGCGATGTTTGACTCTAGTCCTTTGTTGTTTTTGGTGAATGTGGGGGCGGGGGTCAGAGTTCAAGGTGGTTGTTTCCTTTCCCTGTGAACTCCTAGTCCCAGTTTGGGGGAGGTGGCTGGAAACTTGGTTTTGCTGAATCTCTGGGTCAGATCTTCTGGCCGGAAAGGCAAGACCCATGGGAGCCTTTTTTTTGGACATACACTAGTCATTGGCTGAAGGTCTTGGTGACAGTTCTCTAAAGCCCAGTAGTTTTATTTGGATTATGTAAAGCCTATCAAATTCATTTAAGTGTGAAACATGGGAACAACAGACTTTCACTGAGCGATATGAAAACGTTACAGGTTCAGTACTTCCAAAGGAAGAAACCTCCAAACCCAAAAAAGAGTAAATATGAATTTGTATTTTTGAAGAATGTGAAATAATGGTGTTTGCTTAATTGCTCATTTTGTATAAACTTAATATTGTACTTTAAAATATCTGCTAAGAAGTGAAAATTTAACTTTTTGGAATTGAAAAAGCAATATTAAATACTAATGAGATCCTAATTAAATGCTTATTTAAATCTGGTAGTTATCTGTGGTATTTCTTCCCAACCCTGCCAGCTTTCAACCACTTCCTCCCTCCCCAGCATCAGAGTCTTAGAGATGGGACAGAAAGGAAAGGCCAGGCACCAGGAGAGTCTGCAGGCTTCCTTTTAATCAAGGCTCTGCTGAAAGTGTTGTGTGGGACTTGGAGCCCCCAAAGCATGAAATGGACATTAACACCACCTGGATCCCCGGAAGCAGGCCAGACCACTCTGGCGAGCACCGCTGGCCCGCCCAGCTCCGGTCATCAGGCCGGGTGTTCCTCGGCTACATTTCAGGGCTCAGCACCGCATCAGCCAGGAAGGAGTGAACCCAGCTGCTAGCAGAGCTGCCACCCCAGGCTGAGGGCCAAGTTCCAGCCGCTGCCAGTGAAGACTGGTCCGTTACTGAAGGCAGTTGTTCAGAGTCCAGCCACCAGCCAGCCCCCCGGAGGGAGAGAGCTCAGGGCCACGGGCTCGGGAACGGTCAGGGTTCCGCAGCTCCATCGCCAGCATCCTTTGGGAAACCGCCTCTGGCGCAGACAGCTGGCTGGGGGGGCGCCCCGGGTTTGGATGAGACATTCTGGTAGGAACAGGAAGGAAAAAAGTGAGGCTGGGAGGCAAGGCCTCGGATTAGGCCGCAAGGATCTGGCTCCTTGGCATCTGGACAGCACTGAACTTTTTCAGAGCCTCTCACCCAGATGAAAAGTGGGAGGTACAGCAGCGGGGACACGTTCACTCTCAGGGGCAGCTGGGGCTCAGCTAATCTAGCCAGTGGACAGTCCCCACCTCCCAGGCCCGGCCGGGAGGCACTGACCCCGCCACCCGCCGGCTCCGGGCGCCGGCGGCCCAGCTGCCGCAGCATCTCCTCGCAGGCGGCGATGGTGTCCAGGAGCTGCCGCTGCCGCTGCTCCACCGCGTCCAGCAGCTGCTGGGCGCGCTCATCCCGGGACGGCTGCGGGGGCGGCCTCCCGCCGAGCCCCAGCCCCGCCTTCCCACGGTCCACGCCGGCAGCCTCCCTGCCCGAGAGAGCGAGACAGGCCGTCAGGGCCGGCGCTGGCGCGGGGTCCGAGCCCATTCCCCCCGCCCCGACGGGCCCCCTCTCACCCCCGTGACCAGTCTGAGCCGGGGCCCCATTCCATCTCCGCCTGCGCGGCCCGACCACCGCCCCCCTTTCGGCCGCCCCCTCCCCAGCAGCTGCGCTCAGGTTCCGCAAAGCTGCGCCCCGCCCCGTCCCCACCGG
>NW_005871308.1:1473712-1485027 GCF_000147115.1 Myotis lucifugus
TCCCGGACCGAAGCTGGCTGGGTGCGTCACTTCCTCCCGGAAGCAGGCCTGGACGGATGTCTCCGGCGCGTCCGTGCAGGGGACTGAGGGCCGCGGTGGCTGCCAGCGTGGGATTGAGTGAGGGGCCGGCGGGCTCCGCCCGCAAGGGCCGCCTCCTCCGCCCTCCGGGCCCCGCTCGGGCGGCGCCGGGGGCCCGGCTGTTACGGCTCCCGGGGAACGGGGCCGTGCGGGCCGCAAGCCCGGAGCGCGCCGGTTGGACCGAGGCGCTGCGGGCGGCCGTGGGCGAGCTGCGCTCCGGCGCCGTGGTGGCCGTCCCCACCGATACGCTGTACGGCCTGGCGTGCTCGGCGAGCTGCTCGGCGGCACTGGACGCCGTGTACCGCCTCAAGGGCCGCAGCGAGGCCAAGCCGCTGGCCGTGTGCCTGGGCCGCGTGGTCGACGTCTACAGGTAAGGCTTCCCCGGCCCGGCCCGGCCCCGCTGGGGGCGGCTCCGCGGGAGGGGCTTCCGGTGACAGGCTTGGGAGACTGAGGCGCCGGGAGCGGGAGGGGCCTGCCGGCTCGCCCAGGAATCCGGAACTGGAAATATGTGTCGGCCACTTCACGTCGGCCAGGCCCTCGGCGAGAGGCTGCGGCGCCGCCACGAACCAGGCCGGCCAGGCCCCTCTTCTGGCGTTGCTGTGATTGATGGGGGCGGGGCGGGGAACGCCCACGGTTAAAGGGAAAAGGAAAAGGAAACAGTAGCTTAATTTAGCCGGGAGGGCTTTGAAGAGGAAATAAAACTCGGACGGGATAGCCGCGCAGCCGTTGTAGTTTCGGAGACCGAGGCGTGTGGGCCCCAAGCTTGGGGTGCTTCTCCGGAGCCCAGGCTTCTGCTCAGGCTCGTAGGTGAAGAGGGAAGACGCATGGATCCCGCTGTAGCCCCGAGGGCCCCCTCTTCTGGATCTGCTAGAGTCTGGACCGGGACCAGCAGTGCCCTTCATTCGTGGGTAGAGCTGTGCCCCTTTGTTTACCAGGTACTGTCATGTGAACGTACCCGAGGGGCTCCTCAACGACCTGTTACCAGGACCAGTGACCCTGGTGATGGAACGCTCGGCGGAGCTCAACAAGGACCTGAACCCCTTCACTCCCGTGAGTCGAATTTTCTCTCGTGTCTCCCTCCCATTGGGCTTTCACACGGACCCAGGCTGGACCCGTAACCCACTCCTTCCATCCTTTCTCATGGCCCCCTTTCTCCCTGCTTCATAGCTTGTAGGCATCCGGATTCCTGACCATGCCTTCATGCAGGACCTGGCCCAGATGTTTGGGGGGCCACTTGCTCTCACCAGTGCCAACCTCAGCTCCCAGCCCAGTTCTCTGAATGTGGAGGTGAGAGTTACCTAGTTGTTGTTCCATCCCCGAATGTCGTCAGGCCTAACACAGTTTTCTCTGAACCAGTGGGGTTGGTGGTTTGCTGGAATTGCCCGACAGGAGAGTTTAATGATGGGAAGTCTGCCCAGTTGGCAGGGGTTGAGTTGGGGGAAATCCAAGGTAAAGAATCTTGGAAAGGTTTTATTACAAAGCTTGAGAAGGGGGCATAGGAGGGATGATGAGTCTTTTCTTTCTATCCTATATAATAAAAGGCTAATATGCAAATTGTCCCCTTGGGAGTTTGACCAACCAGAAATTTGACCACTCGCTATGACGTGCACTGACCACCAGGGGGCGGTGCAGAACAAGGAAGGCCCTAGGGACTCTACCCATGCACGAATTTCACGCACTGGGCCTCTAGTCTTTTTAATAAGAAACATGATAAGTATAATTGTTTTTCCCCTTGTAGGGGTAGCAGTTATTGGAGAATAAGGCGGTAAGTCTTTACAACAGTGCTATAAAGGAAGTTAAGGCTCCAGAAAGTTAAATCACTTGGCCCAGGGACTCCTGACTCTTACCTCTGCCATGAGCCAGGTCAAAGGATCATCCTAATCCTGTGTTAGCTGCATAGCTTGGAACAAATGAGGACACAGAGAAATTCAACTTAGCACACTGTTTTCTTCTTACTGAACTTAAATGCAGAACATAGCAAAGGGATGTGGTTTTCCATGCCCGGACCTAGAGAGTGGGTTCAGGAGCCTGGGAAAGTGAGAGCTCAGCATCCCTTCTTATTCCCAGACTGCAGGCTTTTACTTGGTCCTGGTGGCCATACTCAAGGCGGTGGGGAAGGGGATGGCGGGAGGTATTCCTGCCTGCTCAGCAAACAGTTGACCTATCCAACTGGTATTCCCCCATTCCCAATTCCCAGGCCCATCTTCATAAGGGGTGAGGGCAGGGATGAGGGGGAGTGGGCGATGCTGTAGCTAAGAAGGGAGTACCCTTCCCGTAGCCCAAGGATTGAGTGTTGGTGGCATGCACTTACAGAGTCCACCCCGTTTCCTCTCCGTACCGTGATCCACAGTTCCCCTGAGATCCAGGATCGGAGTGCTAGAGCTGGAGGGACCCTTAGGGAGCATCTGTCCAGCTCCCTTATTTTACAGCCGTAGATAAAGTAACTTGAATGTGGTCATAGCGAGATTTGGAGGAAATTCCAGGGTAGAGCCCATCCCTTTGGGCTTCCACCTTGGACTCCAGTCATTGTGCTTACAACTCCCCAACAGAAATGATGTATGGAATTTCTTCCTGGCACAGCAAGATACTCTTTGAGCTCTAGATAGATGTTACTTGGGGTGCTGATGTGGGGGAGGGGACCTCAAACCTCATAGGATGTAGTGTCCTTAGCATAGCTGACCTTAATTAATTGAGGTTCCTTCCCCTCTTATAGGAATGTGCCTCCTGGTTTGGGATTGTGTAGCCTTTGTCTTGTGAACCCTGCCTGCACTGTGACGACATTGCATGGGGTTAGTGTCCATGCTCTTCCTCTCCCTCTTCTTAGGAGTTCCAGGACCTCTGGCCTCAGCTGTCCTTGGTAATCGATGGGGGGCCAATTGGGGATGGCAAGAGCCCCAAGTGTCGCCTCGGCTCAACTGTGGTTGACTTGTCTGTGCCTGGAAAGTTTGGCATCATTCGTGCAGGCTGGTGAGTCTGTCTCCTATGCTGTGGGGACAGAATTTGAGGGAGGTTGGGAATGCAAAAGTGGCCTTGACAAAATGCAGGTTGTCACACTCTCTTGCCCTGACAACCTTTATTTTGGAGAAGTGGTGGGTGGAGTGAGACTAAGTTTGCTGGTGGTTGCTGTTTCTTTCAGGATTCGAAAGGATTCTTCAAGGGTTTGATGAACAGAGTGCAGTAAGACCAGAGAGTTAGAGCTCCCTGATCACTGGACTCTGGTGGGCTTTGAGAAGTCAGACTCTTAACTGTCCTCATTTCCTCCTCAGTGCCCTGGAAAACACTACGGATGTCCTCCAGAGGAAGTACGGGCTGCTCCCTCACAGGGATCCTGCTGAGACTTGAGAGGCAGGAGTGCCCAGGGACTGATGCTGGACACTACGTTTCTTGTCTACCAGTGGATGGCAACGCCTCACTTGAGAGGCCACTGGGGCCACAGCGTCACTAGTCTGACTTTGAAGGCAGTTTATCTTTATGAGCACTGTAACAGGCCCCAGAAGCTGGTTTAGCTTCACTCCTGGGGAAGGGGGCTATATTTATTGTCTATAATTTCATATGTCAGCCTAAAGCTGAATAGAGACTTTAAGAACATTCCTAGGATGCTCTTATTCTAATAAGCTTCTTCTTTCCCTCTCTTTTTTTTTTTAAAAAATTCTTGATATATAATTTAAATAACATTTGGAATCTAGTGAGAGTTGGTGGCATTTAAGGTCCAAATAAGCTAGAGTGCCAGTTGGTGCTGTTTAAAGGACTCAAGTGACCAAAGGCTTGAGTTGTGTGCTCCTGAAGCTGGAACCAGGTTAACATAAAGACTGTAGAGTAACAGGCCAAACACACTTTCCTCTGAACCAGGGGCTGGTGGGGCGGCATGCTGCATTGCCTGGCAGAGGGTCGTCGCTTTCTACTAATGGTGGGAAGTCAGCTCGGTTGGCAGGGAGTGGGGTGGGGGATCCAAATTAAAGAGTATAGGAAAATAAATATCTATCTTCAGACAGTGCCTTTTTTCTTATTCATAAAATACATTATAATGATACCATTATTTAAACCTAGTGTCCACTCAGCAGCCTTTATCTGCATTCATATGTATACCATGTATTAAACATAGTTATTGTTGGGCATTTGAACTTGTTCTTTCATAGGAAATAATGCTTCTATTAGACATCTTTGAAAATGGTTTGTTTTTCTTCTTTGAATTATTTCCTTGGGGTAGGATTACTGGGTCAAAGTATATGAACATTTTTATGGCTCTTGATACAGATTAGCCTTCGAGAACTGAATCCGGTTGCCATCAGTGATGTGAGAATTACTACCCCCATCCCCTGGAGCACTGCCATGCTTTTGGTATTTTTCAAATTGTATATTTGTGAAATGAGGCCTCAGTGTTACCCCTTCTGTAAATTACAGGTCACCCCATCCAGCCCTTTTCACCTGTCCCTGCTTGCCTTGGTTTCCCCAACTAAGTCACAAGCAGGTGACCAGGCCTACCCCGTCCATCAGTGGGGTTTAGTATCAGTTACCTCACTGCAACTGGGAGTCCTTGTGGTACCCAGTAGGGCCCACTACCTCCCCTCTGCCTTGCATCCCAGTTCCCAGAATTGGGATTCACTCTTGAGCCCATAAACTTTTCAATATAGTGGTTTGCAATGTACATACAGTGGGGCCTTGACTTACGAGTTTAATTTGTTCCGTGACGGAGCTCGTAACTCAAATTACTTGTATGTCAAATCAAAAAGTGAACGAGTGAGACACGTGATGCTGGGCTGATGTGGCGTTCACTGTGACGTTCGCTGCGCCAACTAGTGGTGGGATATCTGAAGCTGGCTCATAACCCGAATTTTAGCTCACAACTCAAAAAATCGGCTGAGAGACGGCTCATATCTCGAAAAACTCGTTAGTCGGGACACTCGTAAGTCAAGGCCCCACTGTATTTTCAAGTAGATCCTAATAATTTGCCAAAAAGGTGTCCCAGGGCCTGCTTTGAGTGTCTTTGCAGTTAGCACATTAGTTTATTTGTAAAGAACCAATGGTTTGTTAAATATTCCCTCCAGCAATCTTGCTAATTTCTTAAGCAACCTCCCTCTCCACTGTGCTAACACTAGTCATCCCTCATGTCAGTCTCCAAATCTGACTACAGGGCCAGAATTTGTGAAGTCTTGAAGAGAGCAAGAGGAATGCTTACTTGAGAAGACCACATTGTTTAATAATACAAATCACAGTAGCACTGAAAATGGCTCTAGTGAATGGGCCTCATTCCATTTAGGCAGCTAAAGGGAGGGGGAAGTCCTAGTCCTCTCCCTGAAGCTAAATGTTCATCTGGGAAAACGGAGGATTGAGCACAGAGGTATTTTCTTAGGGAAAACAGAATGCCCAGCAGTGGGTAAAACTGCAAAAGTAAAACCTATAGCTGTGCTTCTGCACCAGCTATAAGGCCATACCAAATGAGGGAAGCTGGGTCCTGTAAGGAAGATGAACCGTTTCTGGTCATTTGCTCCTGGTAGTAAAGTGGTGTTAGTCTGTGTTGAATTAATGTGTGAGTGCCCAGGATTATTTCCTGAAAATTGGGTTCAGGAATCTATTGGAAATAGCTTAAACCTAGAATTTCCCTTTTAGAAAGTCTCAAGTATGGTTCCCTAACTTGGACAAGATGGTCAATGTGGGAAGGAGGCCTGAAGAGAGGGCAGGGGTGGCAGAAGGGAGCAGGGTGCATGCTAGCCCAGAACCCCGACACCCTTCCTAGAGCAGTGGCTTGGCCACTCCACCACACCACAGCAACCTGCTGGGTTCAAAGCCAGAGGGATTATTTCAGTGTCTCTGAGGATGTGAAGCTTCCCTGGGCTACATCCAGTCACCTGCCAGCCTCTACAGTTCCCTCTGCAGCACTGCCGTTTCCTGTCGCTGCAGAGCAACCCAGAACCACTTGCCTGAGGAACAGGCTCTGTTCCTCCATGGGCCCAGGCCTGATGGCCCACCCAGAGGCACCAGCTGCTGATAAGGGGACGGCGAGTGCCTACACCCTCGGCTGAGCCCCACATGGAGACAGTATTCCAGTGAGGCGGGGACATCAGCACCTCGGGCCCCTCACATCAGCCACTGCTCCTTCTCTTTGATGAAGTGCTCCGCCCAGCGGCGAGTCAGCTCCAGGTACAGGCTGGGCTGATGAGGCAGGTAGTCCAAGTACAGACGAGTTGGCGTCTTCTTGGGAATGGCCTTCTCAATCTGGGTGCCCTCGTGCCACTCATTGAAAGAGGTGATGGAGACGATCTCGGGCCTCACTGTCAGGGCTGCCTGCAGGGCTGTCTCGTAGTACTTGCCATTGACCCTGTTCCGCGTGTTGTGGTTATTCCAGGGCCGGATGCTAGTGTCAATGTACCCAGGCCCCACACTGGGAATGAACATGAGGTTGTTGGCATCACAAAAGTTCTTCACAGCTTTCCAGTTCTGATGGGAAGAGCCGAAGGAGAAACCATTGGAGGCAAAGTAGGTGTACATGCCATCAAATCCGGCGGCCAGGATGTCATGGGTGTGGCCCTCCTCCACCAGCAGCGCTATGAAGACCCCATCATAGGGGGTGTTGCGGATTGAGTGCAGCCCATTTGGTGTCAGGAGATGGGCCCAGGCCTCGGGGGTTGTCAGGTATGAGTCGTAGATATAAAAGAGTGGGAGGCTCTTTCCCATGCTGTTCTTATAGCGGTAAAACGCACCATGGGAGCCATACCTGAGGAGCAGAGGAAGAAGCACCTGAGTGGCAGAAGCCAGCACCGCTGTGTCACCAGCCATGGACGAGAGCTTTCCGGATGCCCAAGCACAATTTTGGATCCAGCCAGTCTCCATAATTGGATTGTCATGCCTCTAAGCAAGAACTAGCTCCCTCCCGTCTCTCCCCAGCCTTGTCATTCCTTTAGTCAAGCCTCACCTCCCTGCCCCAGGCCAAGCCACATCACCTTTCATCTGGACTGCAGGCTCCCAATTTTACCTCCTTATAATCAGTTCTCTTTTTAAAGTCTAAATCAGATCTGATTGCTCCAAAACCCGCAAGGCCCCGCCTACTTGATCTGGCCCTGCCCACTTCCATTCCTGCTATTATCCCATCTATCTCTACACTCTGGCAACACTGGCCTTTCTAGCAGTAAACTTGTCCCAAACTATGACCTTTGGATCTGACAGCCCTCTGCCTGGAATTTCTGCCGTCCCGGATCTTCGCAGAGCTGCCTCTTCATTTAGGTGTCAGCCCACATGTCATCTCCTCAGAGAGCTCACTTGACCACCCATTCTAAAATATTTTTTGGACACACTCTAGCAAACAACACCCTGCTTTATCCTTTATTATTACTCTTCCATAGTATGGATCACTATTTGATTTTTGTGTGTGTAACTACTCTGTTCCACCGCACCCCCCACATACACTAGAATGCAAACTTTGCTAGTCCTACCTACTACCGTACAACGGGCTTAGGACAGTGCCTCGACAACTCAAGGCACTCAATAAATGTTTTTGAATGAATGATGTGCAAGCACTGTACAAGCCATTTTCACATATATTAACTCATGTAACTCTCATAAGACTCACACATTAAGAGGCTTGCCATGTAGCTCAGTGGTTGAGCATCAACCTATGAACCAGGAAGTCATGGTTCAATACCCAGTCAGGGCACATGCCCAGGTTGCGGGCTCAATCCCCAGTGTGGGGCATACAGGAGTCAGCCAATTGATAATTCTCTCTCATTGATGTTTCTACCTCTCCCTCTCCCTCTCTGAAATTAATACATTTTTTTTAAAAAAGAGGCTTGCCTTTGTTACAGATTGGAGGCTGCAGAATCAAAATTCAAATCTAGGTTGCTGATTCTAAAACCCAATACTCTCTTACTATAAAATAACTGCTGGGACACAGGCATTCTGCCCGTGTGTCTCTTTACCTGCCCCTCCAAACCTATCCTTACTCCTATTTTGATCCCCACCAAAGTCCATGCCCCAGAGCAGCCTTACGTGTCAATGATGAACTTGATGTTGTCATGCAGTGTGATGTCATCCCGGCCCTTGTAGGGTTGGATGTGGAAGGCCACCTGCCACAGATAGGAGATACTGGTCACGTGATTATCTGTCCAGGGGTCACAACCTATAAGGCTGATGCTCCAACAATGGCCTAGAGGAGAGGCTGAGTTCAGGAGAGGGCCCGGCAATGGTGGGCACTATAGACATAAAACAGCCACTGCTCTCAGGGCCAAGAAAGAGGGGCAAGAAGTTTGCCCACCTCCCACATCTGGGCATCACTTTTTTGGGGGGAGGGGGAGAGTCATTCTGTTGGGCTGTGGCAGGATGGCTAATAGGTTTCAACTTATCTGCCAGTTCAAGTGATTGGCATTTGATACCTAAAACTGTGGGAAGAATTATACTGAAGCTATGTCAATGGGAAATGTGCTATGACCTATTATGCATGTTGGTGATGGGCTCAGGAATGGGAGTGAGGCTCTTCTTCATCGTTGTTCTGCACAGGAGAGGAGAATGACTTATTTAATTGGTACATTTGGGGAAAATAACCGGATATGCTAAGCTCAGCTCCCTCATTCCTCTTGAAAGTAAGCCTACCTGCTGAGAACAGGTGTGCTCTGCTCCCTGAGGCCCAGCACTGCCTCCCAGAAGGAAGCTGAGGCTGGAATTGTTTGTGGGCCCATTTGGTTCTTGCCTGCCCTCTCCAGCGTCAGGGTCTCCAACTTAAACTCTATTATTTTGATATTTAGCTTATCATTTTTCCTATATTTAGTTTTCCCAACTTTTTTTCAGAACTGAAAACTTGAGTGACATAGGCAGTATTTATTAGGACCCCACCCCCAACACCACACTTGCTACTTATTTGCCATAGCCGGGCTCATGCCAAGAACTTGGGTGGAGGCACTATCCCTATGGGCAGAAGAGGGAACATCTCCAGAATGGGCCAGAGGGCACTTGATCTCTTCTTGAAGACTCACCTGGATGTTGTACTGATGGGCGGTGTCCAGAATGGCGGGCACCAGGTCATCAGAGGGTTCCCCATTATCATCAGCCATGCCAGGTGGATACCAGGACAGGACCAGGACGCCTGAAACACAACACAAGCTACTTCAGAGACACACAGCATCCCCACACCAGAGATCTGTTTCCTCGCAGACCACCTCCAACTGCAAAATGGTTTCTGAATGAAACCTTAAGCAGTGGTTCTCAACCTTCCTAATGCCGCGACCCTTTAACCCTTTTCGGTCCAACGTGGAGGCTGACTCGACAGACCAGGCACTAGGAGCAGGTCCAACGTCGAGGCTGAGACACTGCAAACCAGTTCAACATTCAATCCTGTCAATTAATTTGGACCAGACTGTTTGAATTCCAAAAATAAAATTGGACCGCAAGGGGTTAATACAGTTCCTCATGTTGTGGTGACCCCCAATTTCATTGTTACAAATTGAACATAATTAAAGCATAGTGATTAATTACAAAAACAATATGTAATTATATATGTGTTTTCCGATGGTCTTAGGCGACCCCTGTGAAAGGGTCGTTCGACCCCCAAAGGAGTCGAGACCCACAGGTTAAGAACCGCTGCCTTTGCCGAAACCGGTTTGGCTCAGTGGATAGAGCGTCGGCCTGCGGACTGAAAGGTCCCAGGTTCGATTCCGGTCAAGGGCATGTACCTTGGTTGTGGGCACATCCCCAGTAGGAGATGTGCAGGAGGCAGCTGATCGATATTTCTCTCTCATCGATGTTTCTAACTCTCTATCTCTCTCCCTTCCTCTCTGTAAAAAATCAATAAAATATATTTAAAAAAAAAAAAAAAAAAAAAAAAAAGAACCGCTGCCTTAGAGCAAGGCTCCTGCCAGGTTCACTTCCTGCGGATCAGATTCCGGAGCCTGGGTCCTGGAGCTGTCCTCACCCACGGTGCTGAAGCGCAGCGTCCGGGGCGAGCTGAACGCATCAGGCCTGGCAGGAGCCTGAGAAAAGCCTGGGTAGGGTCCCGGCTTTTGCTGATATTAGCAAGTAGAACAAAGGGAATGGGTGGACAATGCCACACCCACCCGGAAGGCACAGTCCTATCCCAGGAAGAGAGGGGCACCTCTTGGGTCCTGAAGGGAGAAGAGCCCTGAACAGAGAGGTCATCTGATTCTTCTGGTGGGAAACAGCATTTGTCTAGCCTGTCTGCCACTCTAGACTGTAAAATCCGAGGGACAGGCGTTGTGTTATATATCTGTGAACACCTCCCCCAATGTCTCTGGCATTCAGGGTTTTCCCTCACTCACTCACCGTTTCCAGATAAGTTGAAATGGACTGTAAAATCCAGCGGAATTCAATGACAAAATCTGAAACAGGTGGGCCTCCCGCCCAGCCTGCCTCCAGGAGGCTCCCGGACCTCCTCTCAAGCAGAGTACTTTAAGGGAAGATCCCGGCTCCATGCTGCAGAGCAGGGCCCATCATGCACCTGGACAAACTGTCCTTCCCGCAGCCAGCAGGCGCAGGGAGGGCTGCTGCTCTCCCCGGTAGCTGGTATGAAGGCAGCGGCCACGCCAGGCGCTACTCTGAATGCAAGACTCCTGCGGATTATCCGTTTGTGGATACCCAGGCTTCACTTACCCAAACCTAGAAATCCAACAGACATGAAGTCGTACCTGGCACAGCTCTGGCCCAACCGCCTTCCACAGGCTCTCCCAGCAGGTCTGCTCTAAGAAAGGGCCTGAATAGCTGGGGGTCAGAAGGCAGAGGTGGGTGCGTGTGAATGATAGAAAGTGCGGCGGTGCCTCGGAAGGGGTATGAAGCCAGGCTGAAGGGTGAGTGGGGCCAAAGGCCGGGTGACTGGACCACGTGGAGCTGCGGTGGAGGAAGGAAGAGGGTGAGGCTGGGGGACAGGGACGCGTGGGGAGGGGTGGGGAGGGCTCACCGATGGCGGCTTCCTTAAGCTGGGTCATGTGCTCCCGCAGCACGTCGGGGTCCCGGGAGCTGTAGGGCCCCAGCTCCGGGTAAAAGCTGGAGCCCAAGTCGTCAGGGGGACTATGGCGGCCGCGGGGGTAGCTGGCCGAGATCTTGGGGTCCCAGTGCGGCACCATGACGTGGTCCCAGGGAATGAGGTGCCCCTTCGCGCCCGCGGGCTCCCGTACCACGAGTAGTAGAAGGCGTGCAGGTCCGAGTAGACCCGCAGACTCTGCCCGGGGACGGGCTCGGCCTCTGCGGGGGCCGGTTCCGGGGGACCACCCGGACCCCGGTGCGGGGCGGTGGCGGCGGGG
>NW_005871308.1:1485267-1495108 GCF_000147115.1 Myotis lucifugus
CGCGCCGCGCCATGGCCGCCCGCCCGGCTCCCGCGCGCCGCGCAGCCCCGCGCGTCCCAGGGAGACGGCGACGCGGAACGCCGGGCGCGGCGTGGGCGGCTCCCGCCTCTCCCCGCAGTGCGGGCGGGCCCGGCACACAGACAATGCAGGCGGCGCAGACCAAGTGGTCCCGAGGCGAGGGGGAGTGGACGCGGAGGAGAGAAGGAAAGTGGCCGAACGCGAGCCCCGGGCCAAATCCAGCCGAGTGACCCGCAGAGGATGTGTCGCCTTTCAGCCTGGGGCAGCGGGGCGGGGCGCCCGGTGGGGAAAAGGGATGCCCTCCTGGAGCCCAGGAGAAGGCCCGTCCTGGCGGCGGCGCTGAAGGGCGTGGGAGCAGAGGGCCGCGTGGGGAAGAAAGTGGGTGTCTATGGTCGTCCCTCCCCAGCGGTCTCCTTCCCACTGATCACCCTGCTGACTTCACCGGCCCCCTCCCTACGGATCTCAGCGACCTCCCGCGTTTGCCCCAGATCCCCCTCCCACACACCCAGGCAGCCCCCCGGGGGTGAGGGGTGGGGGGGGAGGGGACCCCAGAGTCAGACACCACCCAGGCGCTAGAGCACCGCAGGACGAGGGAGACCGGGACTTGCACAAGGTCACAAGGAGCAGATCTAACCAAGGGTCAGAGCTCACCAGAGCTTTCTCACTATCCAGGCTGCCGGGTCTCAGGCCCGCTGTGTCCGGAGCCATCGTCTGCCCTTGCACAGTCTCCTGGAGTGGTGAGGACTAAATGAGAGGGTTACGTGGAGCACGTTCACGGGGCCTGGCAGAATTAGCACTCAGTACCTCCACGGTTCACCTGGACTCTGAGCTCCAGGGGCAGGCCAGGTTGTATTTTCCTTTTTAGATTTCCAGGGCTGCAAGAAGAGGGTCTGCTCTTCACTTCCCAGGGCTGTTTGTTGAACCAGACTCTGCTGTGATGTTCTATAGACAAAGATAACTCTTTCAGCCCACACGGATTGAGTTCCTACTCTGCATTATTTATTTTATTCATTCAGAAAATAGTTTTGTTCATTGTCTGCTTCTTCACTGGTCCGTAATGGTAGCACCTGTGTTTCATCAGTTGCTCTATCTGTAGTGTCTAAAACAGAGCTTGGCATGAAAGTATGCACCTGATTCTTCTTTCTTAAGTAAATGAATGGTAGGAAAGCCAGGAAGAGGAGGCACAAGACTGGGAAATGTGGGTAGGTCTGGAGCCCAGGAAAGTGAATGTGAGAGAATTCATGGTAGTAAATATGAATTAAGTAGAATGCTTTCAGCTCCAAGTAGCAGACCTGATTCAGATTGGCTTACTCGCTATGGAAATGTATCATGTCATAGTGCAGGCGACCCAATGGTAAGCATAGACATCAATTTTTAAAAATATATTTTTATTGATTTCAGAGAGGAAGGAAGAGGGAGAGAGAGATAGAAACATCCATGATGAGAGAGAATCATAGATCGGCTGCCTCCTGCAAGTCCCCCACTGGGGATCGAGCCCACAACCCGGGCATGTGCCCTTGACCAGAATCAAACCTGGGACCCTTCAGTTCACAGGCCAACGCTCTATCCACTGAGCCAAACTGGCTAGGGCTAGACATCCATTCTTTTGTTCCACTAATTTATGCATTCATTGGTTGATTATTTTTTTAATATATTTTATTGATTTTTTTACAGAGAAAGGGAGAGGGACAGAGAGCCAGAAACATCGATGAGAGAGAAACATCGATCAGCTGCTTCCTGCACACTCCCTACTGGGTATGTGCCCGCAACCAAGGTACATGCCCTTGACCGGAATCAAACCTGCGACCCTTGAGTCCGCAGGCCGACGCTCTATCCACTGAGCCAAACCGGCTAGGGCTGGTTGATTTTTGTTTGTTTGTTTGTTTTTGTTGTTGTTGTTAATCATCACCGGGAATATTTTTCCATTGATTTTTAGAGAGTGGAAGGGAGTGGGAGAGACACACAGAGAGAAACATTGATGTGAGAGCAGCACATCGATTGGTTGCCTCCCACATGCTTCCCAACCAGGGCCAGGGATGGAGCCTGCAACTGAGGTACGTGCCCTTGATCAGAATTGAACCAGGGCCCCTTCAGTCCATGGGCCGATGCTCTATCTACTGAGCAAAACTGACTAGAGCCATTGGTTGATTCTTGTATGTGTCCTGACTGGAGATCGGACCCACCACTTTTGTGTATCAGGACAATACTCTAACTGAGCACCCAGCCGGGATGAGAGTCTGCATTTCTGATAGGACCTCGTGCGTATGCTTCTGGTGGTCTCAGACCACATTTTAGGACTTAGAATACAGGAGGCTTATTACTCCACATTTGGAGGAGTCTTTAAGTAGGCTGGTTTTCGAGATGGTTAATCCAGAGGTTCAAAGACACTGGGGCGTCAGATAATCTTGTCTATGGTTTCTTTGGCCTTCCCGTCATGGTTGAAAAAGAATAGAAGCAGGTCCAACCTGACAATATTCAGATATAGAAGAGGAAATGGCTGTCTTATAATCCTTTTAAAGAATAAGATAAACTCTTCCAGGAGCTCTCAGCTGATTTCCCATCACTTCTGATTGGCTAGAATTGTGTCATATGCTGATGCTTAAGCCAATCCCTTGTCAAGGCCATTCAGAGAAGGGTGAATGAAATCAAAAGGGAGGAAATAAGTGTGAGTTGGGTAAACAGCCAAGAATGTCTCCCACATCTGCTCAGAGTTTATTCTCTTCTTTTTCACTGTGTTGAGAGAGCCCCCCTTACCCCACTGTGGCAGGAGATGGCAGATATTCTCTGTGGAGGATAGATCTCTGGAGTCCCAGGTAAAGCTTGGTTACATTACACCACACTTGAGTCCACCCCTTGCCCAATCCAATCCGCGTTGCCTGCTGCTCACAGATGAGTGCTCCTCGCACACCGCCTCATTCCTCCCCCGCCCCTCCTACAGCAATGCTCTGTGGTCTGCCCGGCAGGACTTTTCTCAGCTACCGTCTGACATGATCTCCTACATCTAAAAAGAGCCCAACATTCAAGTTCCATCAGTCTCCTTTCACTGTTCCTCAAGCACTCGGCTCATTTCTGCCTGTAAGTCTACACTTCAACTCGTCTCTTTTTCCTAATAAACTTTCCTTTTCCTTCCTGTTCAAATTCCACCCCTCACTCAAGAGCTCTTCCAGACATGGTTTCTCAGTCCTGATGGAAGGGAGCAGAAGCCCTGTGTTAGGATCCTTGATTACCCACAACCACACCCCCATCCTCCCACCAATCTTGTATCATGGGTACTGCCATTCTGGTGGAGAAAAGGCTGAGAGAGGTAGAAAGAGACTGGGCTGGGGTTCAAGCCTACCTCTGCCTGTGACCTGAATCACTGTGCAATACTGTCTCCTGAAGCCAGCACAGTAAATGTTAGCTGAGTTGTTTATGGACTGTGTCATATATGTTAGTGGCCTCATGACCCCAGCTGACCATGTCTGAGGCTTGTAGAGCACAGTGGGAGCAGGAAAGTACCCCACTAATGAAAACCCACCTTGAGCCTTCAGAGACACCACAACTAGCCATTGTCAGGGGCAGACCAGAGTTATAAGGGGCAGTGGACTCAGTACCACGGTCAGTAAATGTGAGGAACTACCAGGAGGCACCACCAGAAGTGCTGGAAGTGGGCAGCTCTGGGGGATGAAACTCAGGAATTGTGGAGAGAGGTGGAGAGAGGCAGGGAGTTTCTCTTTTTATTGTAAAGCCTCGTAGTACCATTTGGCTTTTAATGCTACATGCAATATTACTTTGATTAAAAATAACTTTAACCAAATTCAATGAATACATGAATGACCCTTTTAAAATCCTGAATGTGGAGAAAAGAAGGAAATAGATGACAATAGCCATCTTATGGGTTTGTAGTAAGGATTAAACAAAAAAAGGCATTGAACACATTTGACATGGAACCAGCAGCAAGAATTATTATGCTCATGATCGATTCATTAGACGTAAGAGATGTTATTGATTGTAAGGACAGGCTTTGATAATTAGAGAGCACTCTGGGCTCCATCAAGACAGAACGTTGCTATCTTCTACACTGACCCTTCTTCTGCCTCTTCTTCGCCTCTAGATTTTAATTTCAACCCGATCCACCCAATGGAGTAATTATCCTCACCAACCCCTCTGCACACTTACACGTACCCCTTCCATCATGCTTCCACTTCAGCCCAACCCTTAACCCTGAGAAAAAGGAGCAGGGAAATAGACAATCAGATTTTATAGTTCAGAGGGGAAAGTAATTGACTTCCCTGGGACATTTATGTTTCTGGGAAAGTGAGTTTGGAAGGAAATACTGAATCATGTTATTCAAGTCCCATTCATTCAGTCATTCATTGCACATTTATTGCGTGCATGCAAGGTGCCAAGCATAGTTCTAGGTACTGAAGGTGCAACAATAAACAAGATAAGTAAGCTTCGCATCTCCATGGAGTTTACATACAGTGTCACAGTGACCAGAGCGGGCCTCTGGCAAGGACAGTCACCTCTATTTGCTGCTGATGAGTTTAATGCAGTGGAATGAAATAAAAGACATAAATTGGGTGCCTGCTCATTCACAGCTCCCTGCTTAAGGGGAAATCTTTATACCATGTGATCCTGTTCTCCTAACCACAGCTTTTTGGATCAGTAACAATCTGACCCAAGCGAGGCTATTAGATTCTTTGCCAAAATGAGCTGTGGGGAGGTAAGTTGAAAGGCCATGCAGAGTCGGGCCCACAGCAGAAACCAGGGAGACACCATAACAAGCCCATGTCATGGGCAGGCCAGGGGTATAAGAGGCCAGATGCTGAAGTAGGCTGAGGTGAGCCCTCTGTCTACAAAGAGGAAAATGTGGCAACTATACTATGAGAAGAAACCAGAGAAATCTGACCCCAGAAAGAAAGAGAGAGAGCAAACAGACGACTTCTTTTAAATATATATATTTTTATTGATTTCAGAGAAGAAGGAAGGAGAGAGCGATAGAAACATCAATGATGACAGAGAATCATTGATCGGCTGCCTCCTGCACGCCCCTATTAGGGATCAAGTCCCCAACCCGGGCATGTGCCCTGGACCGGAATCGAACCCGGGTCCCTTCAGGCCGACTCTACCCACTGCGCCACACCGGCCAGGGCTAAGACTTCTTCTAAAAGGTTAGAGCAGCTGCCTCTCTATCTGACAGTCTCCAGGCCCAGCTCCATCTCCTGCCAGTTTGTTCAGTTCATTCTTGGGAGATGTGTCCATGCACCCGATAGCTTCTCTCTCCTTCACTTTAGGCTTAAATCTTTCTGTCTGTGGCAGACGGACCCTAGAGTGGTCCCCATGATTCCTGTTTCCTGGTGTCCATGCCTTTGTGAAATCCTCCCCACCCCCATGTCAAGATGCAGCAGCTCCAGGTGTCAAATGCAGACATGACATTAGGAGGAAAACTTTTTCTAGAATCCCCAATTCAGAAGCCACGGTTGCATCACACACCCATGTCTAAGCTACACTCAGACATGGACTGGGCTGAAAAATGATTAGCCAATAACAATCTTTATTCATCCCTGAGAGCGTCATCTTCTCTGAGCAAAGGATTACAGTAGATAAACATCCCAACAAAATTGGGGATTTCTCAGGAACAAAAAATATGAGAGGGAAGAGGTATTGGGGTAGATAATCAGCATTGTTTACCTTGCCAACAGATATACTTATTTTCTGTCAAGGTGTGTGTGAGTGTGTATCAAGAAGGGTATAGATCAATCTATTAACGAGATTTAAATTTTGAAATGGGACTGTGTAGAGTGCATGGATATTTTCACTTTTTACTTAGGAAAATTTTATTAGTTTATATTACTTGGGTAATTTAAATGTAAGAGGACTGCTTCAATCTTGAAGTTGGCTGACCAGAGATAGAACTAAGCCTGGCCCGTGTTGCTCAGTGGTTGAGCATCAACCTATGAACTATGAGGTCACGGTTCGGTTCCAGGTCACGGCACATGCCTGGGTTGTGAGCTTGATCCCCACCCAGTAGGGGGTTTGAAGGAGACAGCCAATCAGTGATTCTCATCATTGATGTTTCTATCTTTCCCTCCCTCTCCCTTCCAATTTGAAAGCAATAAAAAAATTTTTTTTCAAAGAAATAGAACTAAGATTTTAAAAAGAGAGAAAGTCAGAGAAGCATCTGTTGATGGATCCCATTCCCACCCCTGCCCCCCAGTAGTCACTCACGTACCAGAGCAAGTTTATTCCTCCTGAGGATTTGGAGGTACAGGGCTCTCACCATCCAACCCCAACTCCCTCTCCTCACACTCTCAACGCAGCCTGCACATCACAGACTGGCTTCCTGTGCACATTTTTCGGCAAGGGAAGAATTCGCTGGACGTGGCGATGTGAGCATTCTGGCCCCCTCGGCAGTTCCATTTCTCATCGCATATGAACACATTGGTTCTTACAGCACCGCGGTTCTCAACCTGTGGGTCGCGACCCCTTTGGCGGTCGAACGACCCTTTCACAGGGGTTGCCTAAGACCATCCTGCATATCAGATATTTACATTACGATTCATAACAGCAGCAACATTATAGTTATGAAGTAGCAACGAAAACAATTTTATGGTTGGGTCACAACATGAGGGACTGTATTTAAAGGGCCAGAAGGTTGAGAACCACTGTTATAGCAGGATAGGAGCTGAGTTAGTCTGATCTACTTCCCAACTCCCCAGTATATAGACTCTCTCTTAGTGCTGTTAAGCCAAGTTTATGAGCTTGGACCATATTGAATCCACCAAGGTAAATGTCGCCTCTGAGGCCACTTGGTGGCGGGCCAGCCAGCCTGACCTGATCGTATTCCTGTCTCTTCAAACGCATTCCCTTCAGGTTCCTTGCTTTCTAGCCACATTCATCTCAAAGGGTGTCTCTTTCTTTACCCCTCATTCTGTCTTTCCCTCTAGGACTGTTTCTCTAATTCTCTCTCTTTTCCTACTTCACCAGCGAACCTTCCTTTATCCTTTCCCCTTTCTTTCTTTCTGTTGTTCACCTTAATTAACCATGGAGTTGAATAGTAAAATATGCTGGAACTATGTGTCAAGCACTGTGTTGGGCCACATATAAATTATATTCCAACCTCACGATAACTCTGAGAAATATTTTCATTCCTATTTTACAGAGGGGGAAGTAGAGGCTCATGAGGCTGTGTTGTGTTTGATAATCTATAGGTTTTCTTTGTTTAATTTCCAAAGTCAAAAAAATGTTTTGTGTTTCTTTTATCTTAGAAAAATACAGTGTAAGCATTTGCTTATAGCATCCATCGTATTTTTTAAAAATATATTTTATTGCTTTTTTACAGAGAGGAAGGGAGAGGGATAGAGAGTTAGAAACATCGATGAGAGAGAAGCATCGATCAGCTGCGAGAGGTAGAGTCCTGCCCACCTGATCTTGGTTCACTTGTTGCTCACTTTGCTTTAGGGCCTGAGCACCTGGTGTGAGCAAGTGTGTGTGTACTGTTGTGCCATCTGTGTACCCCCCTCACTGCCACAGTTACCCTTATGAGTACACTACAATGGGGACACATGGATGTTTCTCTCTGTCTCTTCCCCTCCCTTCCACTCTCTCTAAAAATCAATGGGAAAAAAAGTCCTCTGGTGAGGATAACAAAAAAGAAAAGAAAGAAAACTCACCCCCCCCAAAAAAAACAACCTCACCCCAACCCCCCCCCAACCTGCTAGTTCAGGGAGGGCTCTAACCCGCCCTTGGCTGACTGGCCCCAGCACTTAAAGGCGACAGTAAACCATGGCTCAGTTTCCTCCTAAGGCCCTTCTGGATTTCTTCGTGGGGTGTCTGTCTGAAGCCGCCTGGTGGAGTGGAGTCAGCCTTGGAGCAACTCTATCCGCATACATTGGGGCTTCTCCGTTTTGTTTTTATTATAAATGAGCTGTTCAGAGAAAGACCAGGCTTATTTCACTACATCTTCTCCCCTTCTTTCCCCCATGCCTAGGGTCTAGATCTGGCGGTGCCCGGGGGTGCCTACAGGCGTGTGTGGTGGGAGAGAGTGGGATCCAGATTCTTGAAAGCCAGGGGTTTGTGGGGCAGCCTATGTGGCTTTCCCCGGAAAATTCCCCCCGTAGGTTTGGCTCGAGAGCGATCCTTGGGAAGCTCCCAGGGAGTCTGTATTTTGTTGTAGCAATAGGGTCAGACCCTCTGGGCTGAGGTCCCCCGAGCTCAGGGAAGAGGCCATCGCTGGCGCTTAGAGACTGCAGAGGGGACGGGACCTGGCTCTGAAGAGAGGGTGAGCAGTGACGGAGGGAAGACTCATTCTGAAATGAAAGGAGTCCTGGGTCTCTAAGCAGCTTCTAAAAATACCATCTCCTAGCGCTGGGGGCAGGGGGAGGGGGAAGCGAGCGTGAGGAGAATGAAGATGGGAAGGAGGTGGGGGTGTAAGTCAGGTAGACCTGACTTCAGAGGCCCCTGTCAGCATCCGAGGACTGGCCAGAGCGCCCACCGCCTTCTGCTTCCCCGGCGGCCCCGTCTCCAGGGTGTCCCAGCCCGAGCCCTTCCCGATGGCCTTCCTGTCTGCAGGCAAAGGAGCCGGATCCTCCCAGCCCCTGCCATGGCTACTGCCCAGCGAGTATGTCTGTGAGCGAGCAAGTGTGCTTGTAAACATGCCACACACACACACACACACACACACACACACACACACACAGAAATGACACATGGAAGCAGCTTGTACGTGGCTAGTGGTCTACAATGCCAAAAAATGTAGTTATACTTATGCTTGAGGAGGTATGGATGGTGGCAGGAACAGGGCGATGGGCCGGGGTATCTCAGCACAGAGCGTGGGACCCAGTCAGTGTTGGTGGTGGTGGTGGTGGTGGGGGGGGGCGGTGAGGAATACAAACATACAGAATGCAGAGACACGCAAGCCAACGGGTCTCGTAGACACAAGGCTCACATCCGTTCTCCAGGCTTCTTCAGCTTCCAGAGGGACAGGGGTTGGGGCCCCCAAGAAAAGAGCTCTGAACCACAGGGTGGGTGGAGCTTTCTCCGTTCAAGCTCAGCCCAGATGGTGGCGCTCAAGAGCCGCCTCCCTCGTCCTAGACGAGGGCCCAACCCTTCCCACACCGGCGCCTTAAACCCTCCGCGGGCACATAAATGACCTTCACTAGATAGAGGTCGTGTTTCCTCGCGGCTTCTTCAGTGCTGGCTGAACTCGCCGAGGACTGCTCCGCCTCGCCAGCAGATGCCTAGCCGTCCCGGCCGCCGCGCGCCTCGTCAATCCCCCGGGGTGGGCGGAGAGGGTTAGCCAAGGGGTAACTCCAGGCTCGGAGCCGACTGGGGACACGGTGGGCTGTGGCGAGTGCTGCCTGTGTCCTGGCAGCGAGAGCAAGAGCCCGTGAAATCGATCGTTGATGCAAAATCCACCACCACTCCATCCCGGCATCCACATGGTCTCCCAGCTTCAGAAGTGTGGCTGGTAGGGTGGGACTCTTTCCCACTTCGCTCTCTTCTCAAGCAGCTCCCGGGGGCGGGGTCGGCCCCATCCCCCGGCCGGGGAGTGCGTGTGTGTGTGTGTGTGTGTGTGTGTGTGTGTGTGTAAGACGAGGGCGGGGAGCTAAGGGAGCCGGATCCAGAGCCGGGAGACACCGGGAACCGCAGACACTGGAAGAAGCCAAGGCCTGGGAGAAAGAGGAGCTCCCAGGGCTTGGGGTCAGAACATCCAAACCTCTGTAGGTCCTGGGAACGAGGGACCTTCCAGGCTAGCTCAGAGGCTGCAAGTGTCGCTGTCTCCCCGAGTTTCGCCCCTTTGTAAGCCACGCCCACATTATTTACTCTCAGTAACGAGGGG
>NW_005871308.1:1495497-1498851 GCF_000147115.1 Myotis lucifugus
AGCCCGGGGTGCCAAAGGATAAGGGGCTGAAAAGCGGGAGTGCTGGCGAGGGAGTCCTATGGAGAGGCTGGAGTCTGTACTGGGGTTTGAAGCAAGCGGGCGCGGGAAGCAAAGAACTGGAGAGACAGAGAAAAAGGTGGCTAAGCAATAGAGAAGAGAGGGGCATCGAGGAGCTCGGGGTCTGCAGACCTGGGAGGCTGGGGAAGAAAGACACCAGGAACCGTGGGAGCCAGAGGCGGTGGTCCAGGGGCCGTGAGATAGACCGGCTGAGCAATTGGAGGTGGGAGGTGTGGGGGTGGGGAGAGAAGAGAGCAGAAGAGAAGGGGGATGCCGAGGTGAGATAGGAGTATGGGGGGACGGGATGCAGCCCGAACAGCGGGGGATAGGGGACCACTGTGCATGCAGCCAACTGGAGGTGGAACTCTGGTGGTGGTGGTGGTGGTGATGGTGGTGGTGGTGCTGGTGGTGGTGGTGGTGCTGGTGGTGGTGGTGGTGTGTGCGTGCTAGGGGGTGGGAGCTGGATCGTGGAGCTGTCCGCAGTGCTGAATCTGGAGCGTAGACTACGCCGAGCGGTCCTTGTTGCGGGGTTTGGGGCTGCCCGCGGTACCAGAGCCCGAGCCTTGCCTCTGATTCTGAATTTGGGGGAGCTGTATGCTCAGTTGAATCCAGAGGCGTCATATGCAGGTGCATGATCCTGAGGAGTTGGGATTTGAGGCTTTGACGGCGAGGTTGGTTGGGGCGCTGGATTTCTGAGGCTTTCCAATATGAAATTTCCTATGTGCTGTCAGTTATATTGAAATCCGCTGTCGGCAATGCTGCCCACTGCCGCTGATGCTTTCGGGGCCAAACCTTGTAGAGGCCCTTGCTTTGGAGCCCCATCCCTTGCGTAAGCTCCAGACGAGTAATCTTACAAGATTTGTCTGTGGTCTGGGCTCCTGTCTCTGAGCTGCTGCTATGCTGTCCAGACCTGGGCTTTTCTGGGACCCATACTGAGAGCAGGATTCAGACTTCTAGGCCAGTGCCTCCTGGGGGCGGGGAAATGACTCCAAGCCTCTCTGGTGCAGGAGGGGTCATGGTTTTATATATAAAAGGACCACTGCTGTTCTTTCAAAGGCAGTGGAGGTGACAGCCCCCGGGAAAGGGGATGGCTGGGGAAATGAGAGATTTTCATTTGTTACCCCCAGAGGCCCTAAAAGTCAAAGTAAAAAGGCTCACATTTTCCTCCCTGGTGACTCCACACCTCAGAAGAGCCCCTGAGTCTACATGAACCCTGGGCTGTACACAGGTGTCTTCTGATACACTCACTCTCCCCCTCTTCTTGATGCTTAAAATTCAGAAAACCTGGGAAGGCTGGGGGGTGTCACTGACAACACCCCCCTCCCCCAATTTTATAGGCAACCTTAGAGTACTTGTCATAGGCTCTGTGGCAGGCTGAATAATGACTCCTCCCAACGTGTCTACATCCTGATTCCCACACCTTTGAATGCTATCCTAAGTGGTAAAAGGCTTTTCAGATGTGATTAAGGAAGTTGAGATGGAGAGATTATCCTGGGTTATTTGGATGGGCCCAATATAATTGCAATGATCCTTATAAATGGGATGCAGGAGGAGTCAGAGCCAGAGGAGAAGGCAATATGATGACAGAAGCAGAGACTGGAGTGTTGCACTTTGAAAATGGAGGAGGAGGAGGCCACAAGCCGAGGAATCGAGGTGGCCACTAGAAGTTGAAGAAGTCAAGGAAACGGGTTCTCCCCTCTGAACCTCCAGAAGGAACCTATCCTGCTGACACCCTGACTTTAGATCCGTGAAACTGATTTCCAACTCCTGACCTCCAGAACTGTAAGAGAATAAATGTCTGCTGTTGTAAGCTGCCAAATTATGGTAGCTTGTTACAGCAGCCACAGGAAATGAATACAGGCTCCTTCCCTAATCATATGGCTACCCCTCTCTGGACTTGAGCCTCCTGGAGATGTATGAAGTGGAAAAAACTTGTCTGTGTTCTTTGTCACATTCTCCATCCTTCAGTTAGCAAATTTACAGTGACCTCACCAAAGGTCTACCCTCCTGACCTTCTGGCTTTCTGACATCTCTGTTCCCCCCTCTCCCTAGTCATCCTCCTGGATTCCAAAGCCTCCCAGGTTGAACTGGGCTGGACTGCACTGCCGAGCAATGGGGTAAGTGTAAACCTTCCCACCCGCCTGTCACGGGGATCCTGTGGTCCAGGACTCAGTCCCTTTAGCTCCCCATGGTTACATCACATCAAAATGCTCCTTGGAACATGTGGTCTGCAGCAGCCCTGGGTTCAAGCCAGAATGGCCCATTAGAAAACGTTGAGTCTTCAGTCAGACAGGAAAAAAAGAAAAGGCACATAAGTGAGGCGAGAACTGTCTGTCTAGGAACAGAAATGTGGCCTCTGGACAGAGCCAATACTAGACAGTGCCTGACACACGGTAGATACTACCAGCAGTGTTGTTGACGGATGGATTGATAGAATAAACAAGACTTGGAATTCTAAAAAAGGATTGGAAAGAGGGTCGGAGCGGGGAGATGTGGCCATGTGACAGCAGGTTGGTGTCATGGAAAGGGCCTTGGGTGGAGAGCCAGGAGACTCCAGGCACCATTTCTCCCTCTGCTCCTAACTCCATGTGTACAGCCAGGCAAGTCCCTGTCACCCGGGAGCTTCAGCTGCCCCATCTATAAAACTTAAAATTGGACTCAGTTGTCTCCAACGTTTCACCTGGCTTTGCATCTTGTAACTTCAGGGGGTGTGTATAGGGAGTGGTGGGGGCCAGAGGGGGTAGGTGGGGCAGGGGGTTTTCAGCCTCCGTCACCATCGGGCCTCTGCCTACGAGGGGCGCCCTGGCTCTGAGCTGCCCACGTCTTTGTTCTTCCTCCTCCTCAGTGGGAGGAGATCAGCGGTGTGGACGAGCACGACCGTCCCATCCGCACGTACCAGGTGTGCAACGTGCTGGAGCCCAACCAGGACAACTGGCTGCAGACGGGCTGGATCGGCCGCGGCCGCGGGCAGCGCATCTTCGTGGAGCTGCAGTTCACGCTGCGCGACTGCAGCAGCATCCCCGGCGCCGCGGGCACCTGCAAGGAGACGTTCAACGTCTACTACCTGGAAACCGAGGCCGACCTGGGCCGCGGGCGTCCCCGGCCAGGCAGCAGCCGGCCCCGCAAGATCGACACGATCGCCGCGGACGAGAGCTTCACTCAGGGCGACCTCGGCGAGCGCAAGATGAAGCTGAACACCGAGGTGCGCGAGCTGGGGCCGCTCAGCCGGCCCGGTTTCCACCTGGCCTTCCAGGACGTGGGCGCATGCGTGGCGCTGGTCTCCGTGCGCGTCTACTA
>NW_005871308.1:1505933-1508041 GCF_000147115.1 Myotis lucifugus
ATTAACAGTCCTTTTTTTTTTTTTATTGCTTAAAGCATTACAAAGGGTATTACATATGTGTCCTTTTTTTTTCCCCCCGCCCTTGACAATACCCCGGCTTCCCCTACCCCCCAGTGTCTTATGTCCATTGGTTATGCTCATATGCATGCATACAAGCCATTCAGTTGATCTCTTAACCCCCTCCCTCCTGCCCCCCAACCCTCCCCGGCCTTCCCGCTGCAGTTTGACAATCTGTGTGAGGCAGCTCTGCCTCTGTATCTATTATTGTTCAAAAGTTTATAATGGTCTCTATTATCCATGAATGAGTGAGATCATGTGGTATTTTTCCTTCATTGACTGGCTTATTTCACTTAGCATAATGCTCTCCAGCTCCATCCATGCCGTTGCAAATGGTAAGAGTACCTTCTTTCTTACAGCAGCATAGTATTCCATCGTGTAGATGTACCACAGTTTTCTAATCCATTCATCTACTGATGGGCATTTAGGCTGTTTCAAGATCTTAGCTATGGTGAATTGTGCTGCTATGAACATATAGGTGCATATATCCTTTCTGATTGGTGTTTCTGGTTTCTTGGGATAAATTCCTAGAAGTGGGATCACAGGGTCAAATGGGAGTTCCATTTCCAGTTTTTTGAGGAAACTCCATACTGTCTTCCATAGTGGCTGCACCAGTCTACATTCCCACCAGCAGTGCACAAGTGTTCCTTTTTCTCCACATCCTCTCCAGCACTTGTCGTTTGTTGATTTGTTGATGATAGCCATTCTGACAGGTGTGAGATGGTACCTCATTGTTGTTTTGATTTGCATTTCTCGGATGATTAGTGACTTTGAGCATGTTTTCATATGTCTCTTGGATTTCTGAATGTCCTCTTTTGAAAGGTGTCTATTTAGATCCTTTGCCCATTTTTTGATTGGATTGTTTATCTTGTTTTTCTTAAGTTGTAAGAGTTCCCTATAAATTTTGGAGATTAGGCCCTTATCAGATATGACGTTGGCAAATATGTTTTCCCACGCAGTGGGTTAACTTGTTGTTTTGTTGATGGTTTCTTTTGTTGTGCAGAAGCTTTTTATTTTGATGTAGTCCCATTTGTTCATTTTCTCTTTAGTTTCAACTGCTCTAGGAGCTGTATCAGTGAAGAAATTGCTTCGGCATATGTCTGAGATTTTGTTGCCCTTGGATTCTTCTAGAATTTTTATGGTTTCCTGTCGTACATTTAAGTCCTTTATCCATTTTGAGTTTATTTTTGTGTATGGTGTAAGTTGGTGGTCTAGTTTCATTTTCTTGCATATATCTGTCCAATTTTCCCAACACCATTTATTGAAGAGACTATCTTGGCTCCATTGTATGTTCTTGCCTCCTTTGTCAAATATTAATTGAGCATATTGGTTCGGGCCGATTTCTGGGGTCTCTATTCTATTCCATTGATCTATATGTCTGTTCTTGTGCCAGTACCAGGCAGTTTTGAGAACAGTGGCTTTGTAATACAGCTTGATATCTGGTATTGAGATCCCACCTACTTTGTTCTTTCTCAGGACTGCTGCAGCTATTCGGGGTCTTTTTTTATTCCAGATGAATTTTTGGAGAGTTCGTTCTAGATCTGTGAAGTATGCCGTTGGTATTTTAATGGGAAGTGCGTTGAATTTATAGATTGCTTTGGGTAGTATGGACATTTTAATGATGTTGATTCTACCAATCCATGAACACGGTATGTTCTTCCATCTGTTTATGTCTTCCTCTATCTCTTTTTTCAATGTCCTGTAGTTTTCTGAGTAGAGGTCTTTTACCTCTTTAGTTAAGTTTATTCCTAGGTAGCTTAATTTTTTTGGTGCGATGGTAAATGGGATTGTTTTTCTAATCTCTCTTTCTGCAAGTTCACTATTGGTGTATAGAAATGCCTCAGATTTCTTGGCATTAATTTTGTATCCTGCTACTTTGCCAAATTCATGTATTAAGTCTAGTAGTTTTTTGACGGAGTCTCTAGGGTTTTGTATGTATAATATCATGTCGTCTGCAAATAAGGACAGTTTTACTTCCTCTTTTCCAATTTGGATGCCTTTTATTTCTTCTTCTTGTCTAATTGCAATGGCTAATACTTCCAAGACTATGT
>NW_005871308.1:1509518-1512925 GCF_000147115.1 Myotis lucifugus
TATCCAGTGATGTCAGTGGTGTATTAAAGTCCCCTACTATGATTGTATTGTTGTCGATCTCGCCTTTGATATCTTCCAGGAGTTTTTTTATGTATTTGGATGCTCCTGCATTGGGTGCATAAATGTTTACCAGGGTTATATCTTCTTGTTGTATTGATCCCTTTAGTATTATGAAGTGGCCTTCCTTATCTCTGGTTATGGCCTTCACTTTGAGGTCTATTTTGTCTGATATAAGTATTGCTACCCCAGCTTTCTTTTCCTTTCCATTTGCCTGGAAGATATTTTTCCATCCCTTCACTTTCAGTCTGTGTGAGTCCCTTTTAATGAGGTGGGTCTCTTGTAGACAGCAAATGTATGGGTCATGATTTTTTATCCATTCAGCCACTCGATGTCTTTTGGTTGGAGCATTTAGTCCGTTTACGTTTAAAGTTATTATTGAAAGGTACTTGTTTGTAGCCATTTCTTTTTTTGTGTGTGGCTGTTTTCTTTCTGAGCTTTTTATTTATTCTTTTTACACCAGTCCCTTTAGCATTTCTTGCATTGCTGGCTTGGTGGTGCTAAACTCCCTTAGACTTTTTTTGTCTGTGAAGCTTCTTATTTCCCCTTCAAATTTGAATGATAGCCTTGCTGGATAGAGTATTCTTGGATTCAGTCCTTTGCTTTGCATCACTTTGTAGATTTCCGTCCATTCTTTTCTGGCCTGATGTGTTTCTGTTGAGAAATCATTTGATAGTCTAATGGGAGATCCCTTGTATGTAACTTTCCGTCTCTCTCTTGCAGCCTTTAAGATTCTCTCTTTGTCCTGAACACTGGCCATGGTAATTATGATGTGTCTTGGTGTGGGTCTTTTCGGGTTCACCTTGTTTGGGACTCTCTGTGCTTGTGTGACTTTTTTCTTCCCCACCTCAGGGAAGTTTTCTGATATTATTTCTTCGAATAGGTTTTCTAATCCTTGTTCCTCTTTCTGTTGTTCTGGCACCCCTATTATTCGTATGTTGTTTCGCTTCATGTTGTCCCAAAGCTCCCTTAGGCTCTCCTCCTGTCTTTTAATTTTTTTCTCCAATTGCAGTACAGTTTGGGTGTGTTTTGCTTCCTTGTCTTCTAATTCACTAATTCGGTCCTCTGCTTCTCCTAGTCTACTGTTGATGCTTTCAATGGTGTTTTTTATTGTAGCTATATCGCTCTTCATTTCTTCTTGGGTCTTGCATAAGTTATTGATTTTTTCATCTGTTTCTTCTTGCTTCTTGCATAAGTAGTTGATTTTTTCCTCCATCCGGTTTATGCATGCTAGGACCCTTATTCTGAATTCCATTTCTGTCATGTTGCATGCCTCTGTCTCACTTAGCTGCTTTTCTGGCGAGTCCTCCTTTTCTTTCCTTTGGGGGTTTCTTTGCCTACCCATGTTTGATCTCGCTGACATATGTAGATGTTGAGATGTTCAGTGGCTGCTCCCTGGGTGGCAGGGGCTCCTTGGGTTGTGGTTGCTGCTCAGACGGTTGCGGTAGCAGCTGCTTTCCAGTTGGCAGCAGCTCCTCTGGTGGGTGTTGTTCACAGCTGTGTTGGCTCTTCTGGATGGTGGGGGGAGGCTTCACGTACAGCTGCTGTTCCACAGACAGAGGGTGTGGTGATCAGGAGGCTGTGGTGATCAGGAGGCTGCGGTGATCAGGGGGCTGCTGTTGCTTGGATCTGCTGCGTTGATTTAAAGGCACAAAATACAACAGAGCAAGGCACAACGTACCAGGCACTAAACACAAGTATATTCACAATATTAATAACCCCAAATAAAGGTGACCACCCGAATTAAGAGAATTAGGGGATAAGGGAGAAAGAAGAGAAGAAGATAAAAGAGAGAACAGAAAAGAAAAATAAGAAAAAAACAAACAAAAAAGGAGTGCAAAAATAGAATTGGGAAAAAAGAGGGGGGAAAAAAAGAGAGCGAAAAAAGAGAATGAAGTAGAAGCGGGGAAGAGACTATTTGTATGAGGAGCAAACTCCAATAGAAATGCCACTAATCTCAACAAATTCCAGCAACAGATCCCTGGAGATGAATGCAAACTACAAACCACCAATAATATCAAGAGGGGTAAGGGAAAACAGAAGCACAAAAATAACCGGGGTGGGGTGGGGGAGGGAAGGGAAAAACCAGCAGAAAAAAAAAGAAAAAGATAAAGAAAAACAACCTCACAACCAGTCCTAAAAAAGAAGAAGAAAAAACACAAAACAAAACAAACAAACAAATAAAAAAAAACAAAGCCCAATATATTCAACAATCAAGAAAACAATAGAAAGATAAGAGAAAAAAAATGTTTGGAAAGTGAAGAAGGATAAAGAATAGGTGTATAAGGATTTAGAGCAGTAGATTGGAAATAGGATATATAAGTAGGGTGGAATTAGACAGGGGGTAAAAAGAAGGAATTGGGAAAATCTGAAGCAGGAATAGGGTAAGAGAAACAGGACACCAAAAGGGGAAAAGTAAGGAAGAGGGTTTTAGCAAAGAGGTGAAATTGAGATAGGGAAAATTAATGCTAAAGGAACGATGAAAATAGAATGGAGAACACTAATCCCAAAAGAAAATAAAGAGAAAATAAAATGGCACTTTAAAAAATGGTAAAATGGTAGCAGTAATAATACTGGTTAAAAATAAAAATGTGGTAATTGAAAGGGTAAAATCAGATGATGGAAAAAGAAGAAAAAGAAAAAAAAATTGGTTTCTTAGTAAAAAGGCGAAAAAATAAAAAAAAAAAAAAGAAAAAGAAAAAATTTGCAGTAGTGATGGTCTTTCGGTTCTTCTACTCTTCAGCCTGGTTCGCCTTAGTCCTGCCAGGTATTTAGGAGAGTGTTGAATTTCCCTACATTACACTGTTCCTCCGTGTTGTAAATCACAGTCCTGATTTTAAAGCAGGCAGTATTTGTGATCCAGTCTGCCTTAATTTGTATTCCCCTAAGAGTCAGTTTGTGGCTCAGCCTCTCGGCTTTTATTTTGGTTCCTAAATATTACCCCCCTTTCTTGCCTTTACTTACAAAGAAAACACACACACACACACACACACGCACGCACACATGCACACACGCACACATGCACACATGCACACACACAATGATAAGGACAGGAATGAGACAAGAAAAAATTTTAGAAAGCACTAAAGCTCTAATATTTGCTCTGGACAGCAATTACATAATAATACCTAATGAATAAAATTCTAATTTTCATATTTTAATATTACATCTAAATTCCATATGCACTCTGTGCCAATACTTAGCAAATACTGAACCCGTGTTCCCCAACTAAGTGCCATTTTGGAATCATCTGGGAAACCTTTTAAGAAACAGGTGTGTCCAGATGTCTCTCACAGACATCTTAGAAGAATTTTAAGGGAAGAAGAACTTTATATTTTGAAAAAAACTCC